>NC_061121.1:101831433-102116390 GCF_002878395.1 Capsicum annuum | reverse complement strand
TTTTTTCTCCTTCTTTTTTTTTTTTCATTTTATTGTATTTTCCTTTTTTTTTTAC
Organism: Capsicum annuum; assembly: GCF_002878395.1. NCBI lineage: Eukaryota > Viridiplantae > Streptophyta > Magnoliopsida > Solanales > Solanaceae > Capsicum > Capsicum annuum. The sequence continues at coordinate 102,116,335 of NC_061121.1, read as the reverse complement.
CTCTCATTTTATTGTTTTTGTTGTTTTATTTTATATTTTTTTATCATACTTTATATTTTAAATAAATTTATAATTTATAATTGAATAATTTAGCCATAAATATGTGCAATTTATCATTTATGTTTGTATACAAACAAGTATATGGATTACTTATATTTTTCTTGAGTATAAAATATACAAATATATAATATTTCATTCAATGTAAATATATCGTTACTATTTGTATGTCAATTTTAACATTTGTATTTGTACATAAACAAATATCATTTATATGTGTATGGTTCAAGTTATATAAACATATATCATTAAATACAAATGTAACATCTCTATATTTATATAATTTAACATTTATATTTATATAATTTATTATCTCTATTTTTATTATTTGATTTGAATCAATAAAATACAATTCGTATAAAAAAAAATACAACTATCTGTCGAAAGAAAAATAACAATTTTTTTCAATTTTTTAAAAATACAAATGACTTTATCAATTACAAATTCAAATAAAAATAAATGAAAAAAATAAAACTATAAATACAAATACAAATACAATATGAGCTCAACTTACAAGTATAAATACAAAATAGTTCTTCAAAAACACAAGTGTATTGACGAAAATAGAATATAATATAAATACAAATAGAATAAAATCATAAAATACAAATACAATATGTAATCAACTGTAAAATATAAATACAAAATAGTTCTTTAAAATACAAGTACAAATTATATAAAATATAAATGATGGTGGGAACTATAACATACAAATACAAATACAAATACGAACTATAAAATACAAATACAAATGATAAATATGAAAATACTAATATAAATACAATTGTATCAACTAATATAAACATATAAAAAAGCTGCAAATACAAATACAATAAGCAAATGTGGTATTTTCGTTATCATCCATGGCTTGTGCTCTACATAAACATATTTTTTGAAAAAACAAAACTTATAAAATAAAATAAAAATTGAGAAAGGAAAAAAACATAAAAGAAAACCAAAAAGAAGGGGAAAAAAAAAAGAAATAGAAGCTAGAGACAAAAGAGAGAAAAAAAATTAACAAAAGAAACAAAAAAATAAAAATAGAAAAAAAGAAGAAGAAAGAAGACTAAAATAGAAAGAAAGAAGAAAAAAAGACAAAAAGAATAAAAAGGAAAAACACGAAAAAGCAAAAAATGAGACAAAAAAGAATACAAAAAAATGAAATAGAAAAAAAAGGAAGAAAGAGAAATAGATGTTAAAGGTAGAGGAAAGAAAAAACTGAGAAGAAAGAATCGAAAGAAAAAGAAAAAAAATATAAAAAAAAGTAAAAAAAATTATAAAAAAGAGAAAAAGAGAAATCACGGTGATTAGAAATACAATAAGTGATTATAATGTTTTCTTCATCATCCAAAACTTGTACTCGATGTAGCCATATTTTTTTAAAATAAAATAAAAATATAAAATATAAAACACAACCAAAAAAACAAAAAAAAATGAGAAAGAAAAAAAATTAAAAAGGAAAAAAAGAAAAACAAGAAAAAAATAGAAATTAAAAAAAGGAAGCTAAAAAGAAAAAAAAAAGTAAAAGAAGTAGAGTCTAGAGATAGAAATGAGAAAAAAGGAAGGAAAAAGAAAGAAAAAAGAGAAGAGAAATAGAGGCTAGAGATAGAAGAATAAAAAAAAGAAAAAGAAAAAAAACTAGAAAAGAGAAAGAGAGACTATGAAAAAGTTAAATACCCCCATTATATTGAAACATAGATTATTTTCGGTAAGTGCCCCAATTTATATTCACTTTTTAAAATTAATTCTTTATTCTTTTTGTTAGCTTTTACCATTCACGAATGGGAATACAAGTAATGAATTTATTGCATTCATTTCTCTGCAATGATTATGCAGATTAAATTGTAAAGTAAAAAATCACATTTTTTTTGTTTGATTTAAGATTTTATTAATTAAAAAGAAATTAACAATAAGTCCTTACATAAATGAACCAACCCATTAGAGAAAAACTACAAAACAAAACAAACAAATAAATCTAGCCCAATACTCATCCTAATATATGACCAGGCCCACTCCCTTTGCCTATTACATATATCGGAAAAGGTAGGCTTTCCTAATCCACTATTACACTTCATCCGTCGCATCCCTCAAGACCCTGAGAAATGTTGTCTCTGTCGGTGCTCAACAACTAATAATCTTGAAATTGTTATGAGTAATCAATTCCCTACCTTGGAACATTTGTAAATCTGCTCAAATCGGCTCAATCAGCTTGCAAAAGTAAGCATCCTCAGTATCTTGTATCATTTAATCAAGCATCCTCAGTATCTTGTATTATTTAATCTCCATTTTCAGCTCATTCATCCTTATTTTTATTTTTCCTAGTTGTGCTCTCCAATTTCTGGGAATCATAACTCTTTTTGGTGCTTCATCTAGGGTTTTAGATCGCTGAACTGAATTACAAATCCGAGTACGTTGCAACATCCTTTTCTTCTTCGTTTTAATGTCTTGGTTGCATGTAGTAATCTCCTCTTTTTTGTAGTTATGGCCAGTAAGGAGATAAAGGGATGCACGGAAGTGCAAGTAATCGGGTTGTAATTTCCTCTTTGGGTGTAACACATGCATAACTTGAAAAAATCCTCCCCTACAGTGCGAGTCATTTTTGTTGGCTGTATTAGAATAGGCTAGATAGCTATATACATTTTTTTGGTGACAATGTGTTATGTAAATACTTGCATGTGGACAAGTATAGCTTTAGCCTTTTCAGCCTTTCACCCCTTTATTGGTGACACTCTTATGTATGGATATTGCAATTTATTGGTATTTAGAATCTTCTTGTCTTTTAATTCTAATTGCTGAAACATTGTGAATGTGAAATCTCCTTTGTCTATAGCTAAATTTGTTAGATGATCAGCTAGCTCATTTCCCTCTCTCATGACATGATGAAACTATACCTGTTTATTTCTAAGTAAGGCCTATGTTTGTTCTATAAAAGCTGGTAGATTTCGTGGGCACCTCCATTCACTAATTAAATTTTCTGAACAAATAGTGAACCAGTTTGAATCACTACTTTGTTGTATCCCGAGTGACTACAATGTGTTGCTTCTTTTAAAATAGCAATTGTTTCTGCTTCCACATTAGTAGTATCTGCAATTATTGCTCCCTGTGCATAAATTAAATCTCCCTGCTCATTTCTTAAGCAACAAGCATAGGAACTAATACAAGGATTCCCTCGAGAAGCTCCATCTGTATTATATTTCACCCATCTTTCCTCAGGAAATTTCCGCCATACTTTAGTAATCTTCAACTTAGATCTCCTCTTCTCCAACTCTTTCACTATTTCCTGCCAGGCATAAGAAAACTCTTGCTTTGGATTTCTGACTTTAAGCAATATTTCAATGTTTCTTGTTACATTGAATATCACTTTTTGAATTGAGATGGTCCTTACTTCATGCTTTCTACTGTTATTTCTCTTCCACAGCTCCCAAACGATCATGCTAGGAATAGCTTGATAATAGGCCTTTTGCTCTCCTTCTGATTTTAGCATTCCACTATGCTAGTATAATCTCTCTAAACCTTATCCTCTCTATGCTAATACCTGCAAAAGAAGAGAAATAGGACCATGTCCTGCTAGCAATTTTTGCTTTTTCGATTCTTGATATGGATTAGTACAACACCAACACCTAGAAGGCCCTTGTAATCCCCATCTCCTCATATTCTCATCCACTAGAACTTTTTCTCTCCATATTCTCCATATTAGGAATGCCATTTTAAATGGTAATCCTTTTATCCAAATATCCTTATAAATACTGCTTTTTTAATTCTTTTATCTGATGTATTGCCATGTTGATTTAACAGTAAAGTAACCAGTTGATTCAAGCATTCAAATGGGTCTATTAATTTCTTTTAAGCCGACTGGTGGACATATTTCAACAATAATGTGATCTTTAATCTCCTGATTAACTACCTGGGATATCAGCTGCACATTCCACCTTCAATTTACAGTCAAATCCTTCACCTTCCGATACCTATTATCCCACTCTATACTCATCTGCGTAAGAGTGTATCGGTTTCCATAACACACCTAGTTATTAAACCACACACTTTCTTCTCCATCTTTTAGTTGCCATAAGATCTGATGTTCTATTAAATATCTAGCCTATAACATCTTCTTCCAAACCTGAGACCCTGTTCTTGGCTTCCACAGAATTTTATTAGGATGAGTCTTTTTTCCAATACTTCTTATGCATGTATGAACTCCATATAGACCTTTTAGTCCTGAAATTCAACCATAATTTGCAAATTAAAGACATAGGCATATCCTAAACTCTTTTAAATCCCAATCCTCTTTCTTCTTCAGGAAAGCATACAGAATTCCACTTCACCCAATGTCTACTTTTGTCTTCTATATGACTACTCCAGAAAAATTGAGCAATCATTTTCTGAATAGTATTCATAACATTCAATGGAGGATTCATAACTGATAAGCAATAGATAGGAATACTTTAAAGTACATGCTTAATATGAATTGCTCTTCCTCCATAAGATAATAGCTTACCTTTCTATCCCTGCAATTTACTTCTTATTTTGTTCATAATTGATTGATAGAATAATTTATTCTTTCTTATATGAAATATAGGACATCCAAGGTAGGTGATAGGAAATTCCTTCCTTAGGATTCCTATAGCTACTTCTTCCATCACTACTACACCTTGAGAGACTCCTTTGTGCAAATAAATTACACTTTTCTCCTTGTTCACCTTTTGTCCCGAACCATTTCATACCTCTCTAAAGTAGTTGCAACTCCCTGTAGAGTAGTCAAATTAGCTTTGTATAATATGATCATGTCATCTACAAAGGCAAAATGATTAATCCTTGGACTTCCCCTTGGTTAGCTAAACAGCTTGAACTTTTTTTTTTTTACAACTAAAAATTTCAAGGCTCTTGACATCAACTCTACTGCTAATATAAATAGGGTAGCAGATAATGGACCACCTTGTTTGAATCCCCTGTGCAATCTAAAAAAAACCCTTTGGCTGACCATTTAACAGAATGGAATACCAGTTATTAGCCACCATCTTGTACACCATATCAATAATAGTTTCACCAAACCTCACTTTCTTAATACTTTGGTCAAACACAACCAATCCACCCAGCCATAAGACTTTATTATATCTAATTTAATAACCATATTAGGAATTTTACCTCCCTTCCTTATCTCTGAAATAATTTCTTAAACCACCAAGATATTCTCATCAATGATCCTCCCTTGTAAAAAGTCATCCTGTTCTACTAAAATGATGTCAGGAAGCAAATATCTTATTTACAAAATAACTAAGAGAAATTGGCCTCATATCCAAAAATGTATTCACAACTAACTTTTTAGTCAAAAGAACCAAGTTTGTATAAGTTACAAATCTTGGTAATTCATGCCCACAAAATAAAGATACTACCATAAGATGAACATATTCCCCTATAATATACCAAGATTACTGAAAAAAGGCTCCTGACATTCCATTCGGGACCCCTGTGCTATTTCTATTCAGACACATTACTGCTTTTTGCACCTCCTTAATATCTGGAATTTTATTAAATTCCTCATTCTTCTCTTCTGAAATTACTGTTGTAATTCATCACGCATTGAAAATTCATCATTGCTTCTCTCTTTTTAAAAATTACTTCTAAAGAAAAATTGACAGCTACTTCAGCAATCTTAGCTTGATCATCTAACCATTCTCCTTCATCATTTTGGATCCTTATCACCTTCAATGTACTTCTTCTACCTTTCACCACTATAAGAAAAAATTTGTTGCTTCTTTCTCCATCTCTAAACCATTGTAAACCAGCTTTCTTCTTCTAGAATTCTTCTTCTCTTCTTAGTTGAACATTCAACTCAGCTTGAGCTTTAAACAATACTTCTCTATTTGCTCCTAATGGTGATAGCTCAAACTACTGTTCCCTGACTTTAATAACTTCTTCCAAGGTAGCAATTTCTTGAAATATGTTACAAAAGTTTTCTCTACTCCATTTAACAAAAATAGATTTAACTTGCTTTAGCTTATGCTGAAACATGATAAAAGGATTCCCTTGAACTTTAGTTTTCCAGTTCCTTTTTATAACCTCCAAATACCCTTCTTCTTTTAGCCACAAATTAATAAATCTAAAAGGTTTAGATATATGTTTCTTTATAGAACTGAAATTAAGCTACAATGGAGTATGATCTAACCCACTTCTGATTAAATGGTCAACTTTAAATACTGGAAAGAGCTTATTCATTATTTTATTACATAAAAATCTATCTAATCATTTAAAAATACAATCCTCATCAGTTCTCTCATTCAACCATCTATACTTACTTTCCTTAAAGCCATGATCTTCAAGATTACATATACTAATACAATGCTTAAAATCTTCTATTTCAAAGACTGTAACTGACAAACCTCCTAGTTTTTCTTCTTCACGATTAATAATATTGAAATCACCTCCTACTACCCAAGGTTATTGAATAGAATGTGCCATTACCTCCAAATAATCCCATAACCTTAGTCTCTCATTTTGAGAATATTTAGTATATACTAAGGTAACAAAACAGTAATACTAGCATCCTGATTTTCTAGTCTCAAAGTCATCTATTGTTCTTCATCCATTATTACTTTGTAATTAACAATTGTATCCATGAATTCCTATATTTTTTCTGAAGTGTTGGCCGTTGCATGCTGCATCCCTAACTTCCTCTTATATTCCTTAATAGAGTGATTATCCTAGAATGGTTCCATCAAACCAATAACATAAAATAGGTGTCTCTTCTAAAGAGTGATCAATCTAGTAAATGTCTTTTGAGTATTCAATGATCTTATATTCCAAATAAGTGCATTCATCTATATTTATTTTTTAAAGAACTTCTAGCCTGCATTAAACCTTCTCTTGATCCTTTGTCCTTTTTTCATTGAAGCCTTTGAGACACTTTCTATTTATCAAAATGCTTAGGTTAAAGATTCCCTTCAATGGAAATTTTCTTAATGTTTTTCTCCAAATCTTTCTCATCCATACAAATTTTATCCCTATTACTAAAATCAATTGGGTGTTTCGTATTTACTGCTAATAGTATAACATCTTCAACCTCTTTTTTTCCTTCTTCACTTCCCTGCATACTAAGAACAACTAACTATATTTATTTATCATCATTTTATGAGGGCTTTATCTACTCTATTCTACCTTTTTGTACTGAATCTGCTTGCCTATCTTTATTTTCTGCTGATTATAATTGCTTTACCTCCTACTCTTTATGTTCTTTAATATTCTCTTTGTTAGGTACCTTGTGGCCAAAACTATTAGTTGCCTAATCCTTTGTTCTCACTTTGCTTATCTGTTATTTCTTTAGACTATCTATATTCTCTTTCTTCTTCTGTTCATTCTCATTAACCTCTTCTTCAGCTAATTCATCAAAGGAATTTGATACAGGAACTTTTTTTAGTCTTCTTCTTCAACTTCTCCCATAATATGCCCATACCTATCTCTTTTTGTATTTGTTTCTTCTGGTCAACCACTGCTGCTTGTAATTAATTCTCCTCATGTGAATGTTATTAACATTACCATCTTTTTTCTCCTTGTCTACTTTAGTTTTTTGATTCAGATCTTTCCTTTGCTCCTCCATATTTTCATCATGTAACTTAAGATGGATATTCCAACATGAAATTTCATCATGCCCTTGTAAACAATATTCCTTGCAGTACTTCAGCATATAGTCATATTGTATTTGAATCCACTTAAACTTTATTTTCCTTGTAACATCATCTTCATCATTTATTCACACTCTTTGTGACAACTTTGCTACCAAATCTACCTCAACTTTAACCTTCACACAACTTGGTCTTGTTTTATTCTTTGTCACCATATCAATTGTTAATGGCTTTCCTACTGCTGAGGCTATCAAAAATATTGCCTTCTTAGCAAACAAATTTGATTGAAGATCAGGATTCGATATACATGCTGCCCCTAATATTATTTCCATATCAAGTTCAAATCAAGGATCCCACTTTAGGGTATGCATCTATGTAGTACGCAACTGCAAATAATAAATTCACATAATCTTCTAATACAATTAATCTAATGAGAATGTGTCTTGAATCCAACACACCAATATTGCAATCACCCTTAATACCATACTAATTTGGAATTGATTTTTGCAGCTCCATTATATTCTATTTGCCATAAGTGAATTTACCTATAATAGCATATTGTAAATTCTTCTGCATGATTTATGTTTCTTATTTTTAAAGATTTCCAAGTTACACTAGGTTCTCCCTCCAATATCACCACTGGTTTAGGCAGTACTTCACTTTTTTAACATTATTATTCTTAGGTTTCAACAAATTAGCATAAGTCATCTCTATAAATTTCACTATATCTTTCACCGACATGAATTTATTTGTTGTTTTTCGATGGGACTACCCCACCAAAAGTGATGGCCATGGTGGTCAATAACAGAGAATAAGGTTTAGGGTTTCTGGCAACTCTTCACTGGCTCTAAAAAAACTCACATTTATTATCTCAAATTAGTTATAGTGATGAGAATAAAGTTACATTCATTATTTAATGAAATTCATGTCCTTAATGAGATATCAATCGATCTTATTTATTTCTTCATCAAAAAGTTCAATTCCCACACCTAAAAAATTATGGTCTTCATTTTATAAAAAAATTCATTCACAGAAAGAAATACCGTTATCCTATTTTGTCTTTCTTTCTAATTACTTTATCCTCATTGATTTTCTATTTCTTGTGAATTTCTGGGCAATAGTTTGTGCAACTCCAAACTTTCAACCATGAGTGAACGTGTTTGGAAGTAGCTGTCGAACCTTTAGGAGCAACCGATGAGAAGGATGTAATGACCCTTCATGTTATTTTTTGTATTTTTTCTTATTTATGCCGTTAGAGCTTTTTCATAACTGCCCAAGTCATATATGACTTCCTGAAAGTGATAGTTTGGTTATCAAGTAGTTCATTTGGATTTTAAAGCCAATTCCCTATTTAGAAGTCTTCGCTGGTTTTAAATGGCCACCGAGCAAAAACTATAGTAAAATGATCTTGTATTCAAATTCCAATTGCTCCATCAGCTCTAAAATACCTATTTTAGGCTTGGTAAACCTTTAATTTGGTTCCCAACATACCTGAGCTAATTTTGACCTATTGGTTAAAAAGTTAGAAAATTAGAAGTTTGGGTATGGGACCCCTATTTGGTCAAAATAACCTCGTATGGAAAATTTGACTTTGCCAACTAATTTGGAATGTCGAATTTAGTATGGTTACATAATTCATTTGCATATAACAGATTCTAGATGAATCTCGAGGCATTATTTAAAACTTGGAAAATTTTCCAAGTTTTTTGTACAATGGAGACCACGTAAGGATCATCATGATTGCACTATGGCAATTTCTTAAAGACCCATGTCAATCGCTCAATGACGATCGCAGTCTATGGTGCGCAATAGCGGCATATCTTTGCCTGGGATGGGTATTTAAAGGCCCTTTAGGCTGCATTTTTAGCATTTTTCACTCTTCCTTGAGACCAATAAACCCTAAAATAGTATGCTAAACTCAAATTGAGCCGTGGGAGTGTCTTGGGGGCTTAGTTAACATATATTTTTATGATTAACATAGGATTTGATGTATGAATCCTTCCATTTCATGCTTGAATTTCTTGAATTCTTGACCAAAACCCCAACTAGCTTGAGGGCTTGATTTTATCCCAAATAAGCTTAGTTTTAACCTATTTGTTGAGGTTTATTATTCCTTGATGGTGTATAAATATTGGGTTGACCTCAGAAATGTATTTTCCGTAAGTGGGTCCCATTTGGATTTTTTGGGATTATTTTTGGATACGAAGAACCATGATGCAATATGGGTATCAATGTTCTCGTTATAATATGTAGATTATGTTTTTTATAGATTGGCACCTTCAAGAAGCTTCTCAAAAGGGAAAAGTAAAGTTTAGCAGTTCGTGAGCTTTCTTGGATTTGAGGTAGGTTAGGCTTGTTCTAGGTTAGGCTAAGTTATATTATAGTATAATTATGATATCTTGTAAGTTTGGGATAGGTTTTAGGTGTTGGAATATTTAATTGTAAGACTTGGGTTTAGATAAATCATTTAGGACTCTTCAACTCATAGATTGGAATATTTGGCTTGTATAGAATCTTGGTGAATTTGACTTCATGACTCATGGTTAGCATGAGGATGCTCTAGTTACCTTAGCTCTATGGGATTGACCTTTTCACTCATGTTGTGGGTTAGTTCACCTTAGTTGCTTGCATTGATAGAGTGCTTTAGTTACTATGGTTTAGTTAGTTGTGGTATTGGGAAAAACCTTTGGCTTAGGACTATTGGTGGTTTGCCATACATCTTGGAGTTGGTCTAGATAACATAGCCTAGTCCTGGGTAAAAGTTGGACTTGTAATGTATGAAGGGGAATTAAAAGGGGGTTCTTAACCCACCTTAACTTTGGATTGATATAGTCCTCTTAAAGACCTTAGATGCTTACTAAATGTCTAGGAAATGACCATGTGCAAGCATGTAGGCTAGCCTTGTTAGTAAACTATGGTGATTTCATTAGGACTAATGTTCATGGCCTAATTGACTATAATTATTGATGATTACATAATGAGGTAAGGTTTATTCTATTAAAGGAGACTATGACCATGTGATAAATAAAGCCATTGATTTGCTATTACTCAATTAAGAAATAGACTTTCTTTATACTAACGTTGGGCCAATGAAAAGGTTACTTGTAGGCCATTACTCATGATAATGCTTCTGGTTGTACTCATGGTCTAATAGACTAGATTAGTGGCTTATATCTTATAATAGTCATGTTACCTATATATATACACTTATTGATAGTGTGATATTGATAATGAATGCAGAAATATGGACGTATGCTCTTCTTTCTTCTTCTCTTATGTTCTTTACTTTAGCCCTCATGGGGCTTCTACTTTACTTTAGCCCTCATTGGGCTTGTTATTTAATTTAGCCCTTGTGGGGCTTGTTCTTTATTATTGACATTAAGTTGCCTATTGTGATGATATTTATATCCAATAAGGCCGGAGAAGGTTGTGATAATGATGATAATGCCTAGCAAGGCCAAAGAGTGATTATGTTGATATACCCGGCAAGGCCGGAGGATGATTGTTGATGTGCCTATATGTACATATATCGGTTTGAATTCGGCTAGCCCTATGTATGGCAAGTTGTATGCTCATATGTATATACACTTGTATATATGTAATGTGGGTAGGTTGTTGATATTTAACTACCGATTGTAGCCCACTAGTGTTAAATTAATATAAAGTGGTGTAGTTAATGATTAATGGTAAATAAGGGTTCATGATGGGTATTTTTATAACATGATTAATCAAGACTAGTTGGTAAGTGAGAAAACTAGTGGTAAAATGAGGATTCACTTAGTGAGTAATGTTTGTAATAAATATTGGTTAGTTAAGGGATGTTGGCTATTAAAATAGCTATATAGTGAATAGTTGTCTAATGGATGACTGTGATAGCTAGGAGTCTAATAATCTTTATTTAGCAAATGAATAGTGGCTAATGGGTATTAATGATAAGTGGATAATGATGGTTATAGTATGGAATATGATTACATGGTCAATGTTGGTATCTAATAGAAGTTCGATAAAATATTTGATTGATAATAAATGTGGAATGTGGTGGAATAATGATTAGATTTGGATATGTTGTTGGTTAAATGCCTTATTATTATCTCTTTTGGGTGTACTCTCCCATAGTATGGATGTGGTGATGAGTACTTTACTTTATGCATGCGCCAACTTATTAATTATGCTTGCTTATGTATAGGCATTATGATGCATTATGGTTCCGAATTATCTTTTTTTTATGCACGATGATGTTGGTATGTGCTGATGTCTTATGTTATACTATTATTTCGGTTTAATTACTCATTATATACAATGATGATGGAGATAATTCAGGTTCAATCCTGTACCTTGACTTACCTAGGATTATCTTGCATTACATTATATCATCTTTATATCATAACTTAGCTCAGTTGGTCGATGATGCCTACTGAGTATCCATTATTTTGGTATTCATACGACACTTCTATACCTTTTTGGTATAGATCCAAGTACTAACTACCACCATCGATATGAGTTCATGCGATGTTGACTTTCTTGAGATAAGGTGAGCTCTTGGAGTTTGAGTCACCCATTTTCTTCAATCTTTAGTATTCGAGATAGATGTATAGACTATATTCTAAAGTCTTTTGGGTTGTATTATTGATATTAGATTCTCTTGTACTGACTCTACCAGGTCGTGGGATTGGTATCTTATGATGATTGCTTATCTATTTAGAACACCTTGTTTATATTTATAACTTGAGTTCATTTATTTTGGCCTATGTTGGCATTTCTTACTGAAGTAACCCATTATGTTAGCTCCGGGTTATGGTATTAGCTTACCTATTGTAACACCCCGATTCGCTAAATCGGAATGCTACACGGTGCTCATGACCCCGAGGGACCACAAGCTAACCCATGACTTATATTTGTACCTGTATACTGTAAATCATGACATAATAATGCGGAATACATAGAACTGTAAGGCCATAAGGTTCAACTGAATACAATCATGTGGGTGAAAATACCCAAAATAACTCAATCTGAACGTAAATCTGAACATAAATCTGAATGTAAATCTAAAAGCCTCTAAACTATCTGAATAAGGAGTTGAAGAAACATGTCTCCAACTAATTCTGTAAAACTAAACTGAAGAAATAAATAAATATATCAAATCATATTGTCCTTGAATCAATGAGGACTCATTGTGTCTCTGCGACTAGAATGCTACCGCTACTGCTGGGCTGTAGCTCGTGTCTTGGAACCTATGGTGTAATATGAAAATAAAGAACCATAGCACAAATGCGTCATTATAACTGGAGTACTGAGTATACGAGGAAGGTAGGCTGAACATAAAGGGTTTCATGCATGAACAACACTGCCTGACTAATATGAACGTGGGAGTGCAAATACACATATATAAAAACTGAGACCGAGAATACGTGATAGCATGACCTGTAAGCTAATACATGGTTTACTGATAACTATCATGACTAATACTAAAACTGATAACATGGGCGACTGTATCTGACAGTCCTGTATATATTGAAATCTGAAGAATGCCCTAAGTTCTTTTACTGAGACTGATGCTGAAACTGTGGGAAATAGTGTTTAACCGATATGCACCATGTATGCCGTTATGGCTAAGCTGGGGTCCAATCTCTACCCCGACTGGAGGGGTGTCAATACCGTGCCACGGGTAAGGACAGCCTGTGAGTGACCCTTATCTGGCGGGTACTCAATGAGAACGTTGGGAACCCTAAACTGACGGGTTAAGCCACCTCATCAACCTTAATCTGACGGGTTAAGATGTCTCAACCTATACTGGCTACGTAGTTCTGGAACACAAGGATGACTACTAAGAATCACACCCTGAATTGGCGGGTGAGTTCCCATCCTTGGGTTCACTCGGTGCTAACCTCTACTCCCATCTGTAGGGACTAGACATGAATAACTGACTGTGCATGACTTAATCTTACTGAATTCCATTGACTGGCAGAATGTTACTGATATCTGACAACTGACTAAGATCATGAGGTTTTCCTGAGTCACATAACTGACTGAAGTCTATGGAATCATAGCTTGAGTTCGGATATCGTGAAACATGACATGGATCTAGGCACACAGCTATATTTTTCGGGTACAAGTACCCCCAGGACTCGATGGAAGGAAACTGACACACATGAATTACTTGATCATAAGAGTAGAGTCCATAATTTATAATATCATAAGTAGGGATCTCATACTAAGCATGGTTATCAACAATGTATTGCATAGAAAGGATTTCATATCACATGGAAGTACTTCCACAATCTTAATATCATGTTCATTGCATAATCATATTGGCAAAACATACCAATAGCATAGAAGTTCATGTGGATTGCATGGTTATCATACATCTTGTTCATAAGTAGGATTTGCAAGTAAACATAGCATAATCTTATAAGAATAGTTCATGAGTATTCCAACAATATTTACAAGGCACATTATCAACATAGAAGTCAGTGGAATGTAAGGGCATATCATGAATCCTTCACAGAGTCACCATTTAGCTATATTGCATGATTTCTAGTTTCTTAGGAATTTTATCAAACACCTTACATGCACATCTTAAGCATAGGTGAAATCATCAAATTCATACATCATGAACAACTCAATTTACATGTTTCCAACTCATATGATATCATGGATAAAAGGGATCCATAAATTAACTCACGCATACCTTAGAAGAAAGATTCTTGATGATTGACGGAGGAATTTCCTTGAAATTCGATCTTCAATCTTAGTTACACAACCCTAGTTGTTTTTCTATTTTAGTGCTCTTGGATGATGAGCTTTGAGATGATAATAGGGTTGTAATATGTTTAGAAGCTATATATTTCGTCGGGTTAAGTTTAGGAACGTGTAAGGAGTGTTAAAAGACTTAATTACCCTTAAAATAAATCAAAAAGGAGTGTTTTTGGCACCTAGAACTGACTTAGGCGGCGCCCAAGTGATTACCTAAGCTAGGTTAGGCGGCGCCTAACCAATCGCCTATGCTTGGGTTAGGCGGCGCCTAACCAATTGCCTATGCTTACTGTCTCTCACGAAAATGGGCATAACTTTTTGCTCGGGTATTGAATTAAGGAGAAATTGGTATCGTTGGAAAACTAATTCAATTATCTACAATTTGGTGGGTCTAAATCAGCCAAAATACCACATTAACATCGAGTTATACTCATTCAAAGATGAACCTTCCAAAATAGAACACTAAAACTTGATGGATTCAAAAATTCTTAGCTTGTATTACCTTAAGTGACTCATATGAACATGCTTAATGCATCATAAGCTATCCTATCACTATTATATTCATTGTAAGTCATGTACTCATGTATGAATCACACGATAGGAGATTTCTTACGTAGGAATACTTATTCACTTCCTATCTTAGAAACATGCGGGGTATTACAATATCTCCCCCTTGGGAACATTCGTCCTCAAATGAGAATTTACTGAGAAGGGATACAAGACAATAGAGCCTAAACTAAACATGAAGAACTGAAACTTGATCTCATGACTGACATGCTAAACATACTGAACTCGTGCATATCTGATGCATGGATAACTGACACATGAATGCATGACTGAGTATGAAACTATTAATAGGTACCAAGTTTATAATGGAAACATGAACGTGAACTGAATAAGATTAAGGGGAACTATTACCTTGAGCTTGATCTGACTTGGTGGAGAAGAGGTGAGGATACTTGGTACGCATATCTGCTTTTGCTTCCCAAGTAGCTCCCTCATGAGACTAACTTCGCCAAAGAACCTTGATTAGAGGGACTTCTTTGTTCCTCAATCTACGAGTCTAATAATCGAAGATTTCAATTGAAATCTCTTCATAAGAGAGGCTGTTATGAATGTCGATGCTCTGAATAGGGACAACAACTGCTGGGTCACCTATGCACTTCTTTAACAAAGAGACATGGAAGATTGGATGGACTGAGGCTAGATCTGAAGGCAACTCAAGCTCATAAGCTACCTTGCCAAAGAGACAAAGAATTCTGAAGGGAACGACATACCGGGGACTAAGTTTTCCTTTCTTTCCAAACCTCTTCACTCCCTTCATGGGAGAGATCTTAAGATAGATATAGTCATTGACCTCGAACTCGAGATCTTTTCTACGAATATCTGCATAGGACTTCTGTTGGCTCTGAGCAGCCTGGAGTCTCTCTCTGATCAACTAAACTTTTTCTAAGGTGTCAAATACTAAGTCAGGACCTATGATTAAGGCCTCACTAACTTTGAACCAACCAATCGGAGATCTACATCTTCTACCATAGAGAACTTCAAATGGAGCCATCCGAATACTAGAATGATAGCTATTGTTGTATGCAAACTTAATCAAAGGCAAGTGGTCATCCCAAATTCCCTTGAAGTCAATTGTACAAGCCCTTATCATATCTTTAAGAGTCTGAATGGTCCTCTACTTGATCATCTAAGTGAATTGGATACCTCTGTCTGAGATGATAGATAGTAGTAAACCATGTAATTTGACTAACTCCCTGATATAGAGTTTGGCATAATCCTCGGCAGAATAAGAAGTATGAACAGAAAGAAAATGAGCTGACTTGGTCATTCTATCTATAATAACCCAGACTGAATCATGCTGATGACGAGTTCTAGGCAAACCCGTCACGAAGTCCATGTTAACTTCTTCCCACTTCCAAGTAGGAATGGTGAACTCTTGCATAGAACTACTAGGTTTCTAATGCTCTATCTTAACCTGCTGACATGTAGAGCACTTAGCCACAAACTCTGTAATATCACTCTTCATCCCACTCCACCAATAGATCTCCTGCATGTCACGGTACATCTTAGTGGCCCTGGATGAATAGAGTATCACACACCATGCGCTTCTACAAGTATTCACTGCCTCAATTCATATACACCTGGAGCACATAGACGACCCTGACAACAAAGAACACCATCTCCCCCTTGGGAGAAAACCTCATCTTTCTAATTTTGAACAGACTCTTTGAGCTTGACAAGGCTAAGATCCCTATCTTGTTTATCTTTCACCTCAAAAACTAGAGATGACTCTGAACTACTATGAACACATACACCACCCTCTGAAGAATCGACTAAGTGAACGCCTAGTCTGGTAAGCTGATTGATCTCCTGAGCCATCTTTTTCTTACTATCCTCAATGTGAGAAATACTACCCATGGAGAGTCGACTGAGAGCGTCAGCCACAACATTGGCCTTGCTTGAATGATAAACAAAACTCATGTCGTAATCCTTCAAGAGCTCTAACCACCTTCTCTGGCAAACATTGAGATCTTTTTGGGAAAATACATACTGGAGGATTTTATGGTCAGTGAAGACATCTACATGAACTCCATAGCGATAATGCCTCCAAATCTTTAAGGCAAAAACTACCGCTGATAACTCAAGATCATGAGTAGGATAATTCTTCTCATGTGGCTTTAACTGTCTGGAGGCGTAGGCTATGACCTTACCATGCTGCATGGGACACCACCTAAACCTACTCTGGATGCATCACAATAGACTAAAAAACTGTCTAAACCATCTGGAATAGCTAGAATTGGAGCGGAGGTGAGTCGAGTCTTCAACTCTTGAAAGCTCTTCTCGCATGAATCTGACCACTGAAACTTAATCTTCTTCTGAGTCAATCTGGACATGGGAGATGCAATAGAGAAAATCCTTCGACAAACCATCTGTAATAGCTATCCAAACCCAAGAAACTCCTAATATCTAATGGAGATACGGGTCTGGGCCAATTTCTTACTACCTCGATCTTCTGAGGATCTACTCTAATTCCATCACTGGAAATAATATGGCCAAGGAATGCTACTAATCTTAGCTAAAATTTGCACTTGCTGAACTTAGCAAATAACTGGTGATCCCTGAGAGTGTGAAGAACAATCCTAAGATGGTCTGCATGATCACGCTCTGTGCGAGAATAGACCAGAATATCATCTATGAAGACTATGACAAACATGTCCAAGTACTGCTTAAACACACGGTTCATCAAATCAATAAAAGCTGTAGGGGCATTGGTAAGACCAAATGACATGACTAAAAATTCAAAGTGACCATACCGAGTACGAAAAACTATCTTCGAAATGTCACATTCTCTAACTCTGAGCTGATGATAGCCTGATCTGAGGTCTATCTTGGAGAAGTAACTGGCACCCTAAAGTTGGTAGAATAGATCATCAATCCTAGGAAGAGGATATCTATTCTTGACCGTGACCTTGTTGAGTTGATGGTAATCAATACACATCCTAAGAGAACCGTCTTTCTTGCACACGAATAATACTGGCACACCCTATGGGGAAACACTGGGTCTGATGAATCCCTTATCTAAGAGATCCTTCAATTGATCTTTCAGTTCCTTGAGTTCTGCTGGTGCCATTCTGTATGGCGAAATAGAAATAGGTTGAGTATCTGAAAGAAGGTCTATGCCAAAGTTTATTTCCCTTTCGGGAGAAATGCCTGAAAGATCTTCGGGAAAGATATCTGAGTATTCATTAACAACAGGGACTGTTTGAGTTCATGAGTATTCCAAAAACATTTACAAGGCACATTATCAACATAGAAGTCATTGGAATGTAAGGGCATATCATGAATCTTTCACTTAGTCACTATTTATCTATATTGCATGATTTCTAGTTTCTTAGGCATTTTATCAAACACCTTACATGCACATCTTAAGCATAGGTGAAATCATCAAATTCATACATCATGAATAACCCAATTTACATATTTCCAACTCATGTGATATCATGAAATTCAAAATAAACATATAAAGATTCCATCTTGGGAATCACCCAATATCAACCACATGATCATCAACACCCAATAATATAGAAATCATTCTTTATAATGAAAAAGAGGGTTTTTGATCTTTATGGATGAAAGGGATCCATAAATTAACTCACGCATACCTTAGAAGAAAGATTCTTGATGATTGACGGAGGAATTTCCTTGAAATCGAATCTTCAAGCTTAGTTACGCAACCCTAGTTGTTTTTCTCTTTTAGTGCTCTTGGATGATGAGCTTTGAGATGATAATAGGGTTGTAATATATTTAGAGGTTATATATTTCGTATGTTTAAGTTTAGGGATGTGTAAGGAGTATTAAAAGACTTAATTACCCTTAAAATAACTCAAAACGGAGTGTTTTTGGCACCTAAAACTGACTTAGGCGGCGCCCAAGTGATTGCCTAAGCAAGGTTAGGCGGCGCCTAACCAATCGCCTATGCTTACTGTCTCACACGAAAATGGGCATAACTTTTCGCTCGGGTATTGGATTAAGGCAAAATTGGTATTGTTGGAAAGCTAATTCAATTCTCTACAATTTGGTGGGTCTAAATCAGCTAAAATACCATATTAACATTGATTTATACTTATTGAAATATGACCCTTGCAAAATTGAATACTAAAACTTGATGGATTCAAAAACTCTTAGCTTGTATTACCTTAAGTGACTCATATGAACATGCTCAATTCATCACAAGCTATCCTATCTCTAGCATATTCATTTTAAGTCATGTACTCAAGTATGAATCACAGGATAGGAGATTTCATACATAGGAATACTTATTCACTTCCTATCTTAGAAATATGCGGGGTATTACACCTACTGGTGGGATACTGTAGGTGCCATCATAACCTTTAAATTGGGTCATGAAAAATTAATATCAAAGCCTAAGTTTTGCCAGTATTTTTGGTACACGAGCAAGTGTCTAGTAGAGTCCTACGGATCGGAACGTTGATGTCTGTTTCCTATCTTTGGGAGGCTATGGGATATTCTTAAGAGTTCTTTGCTTTTTTTACTTATATCGTGCTAAGAATATGTTGGTTTGTATAATATTCCCTTGAATTTGCTCTTTCATAGATGGACAGGACACGTGTTATCACTACACGAGATGATAGTCCCGAGATCGAGCCTAGGCATCCTACTCCTATTCGTGGATGACCTAGAGATAGAGGATAGCCTTGTGTTGCATTCCCATCTATCAGACAGGATAGACTGCCTTCTCTAAACCCTATACCTATACATGATCCTGAGATTCTTCCGCTGCAACCAACGGTTGGCCAGGGACCAGCCCAGGCTCCATCGAGTTTTGTTTCCTCTTTATTTATTAGAGATACCTTGATTCAAATTTTAGGGATTATTGGTGGTGTATATCATTTGATAGAGCACAGTATACTGATCAGATTGTTACTGAGGCAAGGATACATCCTATAGCTGCGACTCCCAGAGTTGAGGTTCCCTCTACATCAGTAGTTGTTTAGGTGGTAGCAGCTCAACCAGTTGTGACCCATCCTTTTATGTATTCTAAGAAGCAAAAAATATTGGCTAGATTCTTTAGGTTGGCTCCGCCTAGATTTTTTGGTGCTCTAGGCGAGAATGCATGTGAGTTTCTTATTACTTGTGAGGATAGGATTCATGGTTTAGGCCTCATTGAGACTCATGGTGTGGATTACACCATATTTTAATTGGAATTGTCTTCTCATTATTGGTGGAGAGGTTATACGGAATCTAAACCAACTAGATCTTATCCCTTATCATGGACTCAATTTTCCTAGATACTCTTAAAGAAGTATATGTTGCATAGCGTTAGAGATTGTTTGAGGTACTAGTTTCTAGATTGGAGCAGGGCTTCATGACAGTTGCTAATATGAGGCTCATTTCCATGAGTTGGCTAGACATGTGACTTCTATTTTAGACATTGAGTATGAAAGAGTCTGTTGCTTTGTTACAGGGTTGAGACTCCCCATCCATATGGTTATTACTCAGAGTTTAGTTACTACAAGTAGTACTTTTGCTGAGGTTATAAATCATACTAGGGTGATTGAGTAGATGCACCATGAGAGTCGTGAGAGTCATGATAAGAGGACTATATTTTAGGGTATATTCAGTGGAAACCATAGTGGTTTCCAATTCATAGGTGGTAGGTCTCATGTTAGGTATCCTCTGCATCCATGTTTTCAGCCCCAGAGTCAGTCTAGTCGAGCAGTTCAGGCAGCTCTTCAGACTACAAATAGAGGTTAGTCTGGTGTTAGTGAGAACCTTTGTAAGGGTGGTGATCAATATTTTAGAGGTTCATCTTTGAGTCATTCTAGACGTGGTGGTTATTATGGGTTAGTTGGATCTGTTAGTTCAAGTTTTGCTCAGGTTTTCTATTTTACTTGTGGACTTCCTAGTCACTATTTATGAGATTTCCCTAGTTATAAGGTAGTAGTTGTTTCAACCCAGGGTGTTTCTTATATAAGTGCAGTTCATCCCTTGGGTAGAGGTGGTTCTTATGGTCTTAGAGGTTGTTACTAAGGTGTTTGATGAGGTTCTCAAGTAGGAAAGATAGGAGGTCGGTCAGGTGCCTAGCTAGGTGGTAGGGGTGGTCAGTTATATACTGTACCTGCTATGCCCGAGGCTGAGACTTCAGATATTGTTATTAAAAATACAATGTTGGTATGCCACAAGTTGTCTCTTACTTTATTTAATTTGGGATCCACTTATTCTTATATATCTGTTTATACGCACCATAGTTGGAGTTGATTAGTGATTTATTATTTGTGCCTTTGCACGTATGTACTCTTATGGGTGATTCTTTAATAGTGGATCGAGTATTCAAATTAAGTGATCGAGTATTCAAATTATGTATTATGACATTGATACTTGTGTCGATCTTATTATTCTGGATATGATGGATTTTGATATGATTCTAGGCATCGACTGGTTATCCCTCTATCATGCGGTCATGGATTATTTTGCCATAATCATTACCTTAGCCATGCCCGGCGTACCCCTAGTCTGATGGCAGGGAGCGGTTAGCCGTGAGCCGATGAGGATTATCTCTTATGTTCATGCTAGAAGACTTATTTTGAGGGGATGCGAGTCTTATTATACTTCTATTTGTGATACTTATGTGGAGAGTCAGTTGCTTGACAAGTGCCTGTTATTTTTGAGTTTCTTGATGTGTTCCCTACTGATATGCCTGGTATCCCCCTATCCGTGAGATTGAGTTTGCTATCGACCTCAAACCTAGCACCCAACCTATTTCTATAATACCTTATCATTTGGCTCCTACCGAGCTTAAGGATTTGAATTCTCAGCTTCAAGATCTTTTTGGTAAAGGTTTTATAATACTGACTTTGTCCCTGTGGGGAGCTCCTGTATTACTTATAAAGAAGAATGATGGTTCTATGTCTATTTGTATTATCTTATGCCTTACATTAATAACTTTTTTTACCAGCTTCAGGGTGTGACCCTATTTTCTAAGATTGATTTGAGGTCTGGTTGCCATCAATTGAGAATTCGAACTGAGGATATCCCAAAGTCAGCTTTTAGGACCCGTTATGGTCTTTTTGAGTTCTTAGTGATGTCTTTTGGGTTGACTAATGCCCCAACCACTTTCATGGATTTGATCAACTGAGTATTCAGGCCTTATTTGGACTCATTTTTTGATTGTATTCACTGATGATTTCCTTGTGTATTCAAGGAGTAGTGGGGAGCATGCACAACATTTTTAAGGATCATGCTCTAGACTTTTAGAGATCATTTTCTTTTCGTCCAGTTCTCTAAGTATGAGTTTGGATTGAGTCAGTGACATTCCTTGGTCATGTAGTGTCTAAAGATGGAATAATGGTAGACAAAATGATGATTGAGGCGATTCATGAATGGACTAGACCTACGTCTCTGACTGAGGTTCGTAGTTTCATTGGTTTGGCTAGTTATTATAGATGCTCTGTTGAGGACTTTGCTACTATTTCAGCCCCTATGACTAGGTTTACTTGGCAGGAAGTTCCTTTTTGATGGTCCGAGAAGTGTGAGTCGAGCTTTGGGAAGCTCCAAAATTTCCTCACTTCAGCCCCCATGTTATCTCTTTTTTTTAGAGTGGGGGATTCACCATGTTTTGTGATGCTTCTAGTGTTTATCTAGGTTATGTTTTGATGAGTTAGGGTCGTGCCATTGCTTATGCTTCTAGAAAGATTAAGGGGCATGAGCGCAACTACCTCATTCATGATTTGGAGTTGGCGGCGGTAGTTTTTGGACTCAAGATTTAGAGGCATTATCTCTATGGTATGCATTGTGAGACTTTCATTGATCATCAGTCTTCAATATCTTATGACCCAGTGAGAGCTTAATGCTCGATAACATAGATGGATGGAGTTGATTAAGGACTATGATATTTCCATCTCGTATTATCTGGGTAAGGCGAATACGGTAGTTGATGCCTTGAGTCACAAAGTAGTGAGTATAGGTAGTTTGACTTACATTTTAGTTTCTCAGAGGCCTTTGACCCGGGACTTTCAGTCCTTAGCTAATTTTATGGTTCACCATGATATTTTAGATCCTATAAGAATTTTGGCTAGTGTAAGGGTGAGGTCCTCACTATTTGAGTAGATTCATGATCATCAGTATAAGGATGAAAAGCTTCGCTCCCTTCATGATCAAGTGGTGAGTCCATGAGGCACACTGTTGATTTTGAGGGTATTTTTAGGTCTGATAGCCGTATTTGTGATCCTCAAATTGGTGATTTAATTCAGTTGATTCAGCATGAGCCTCACAGCTCTAGATATTCCATTTATCTCGGTATAACCAAGATTTGTAGAGATTACCTATAGGTGGAGCGACATAAAGAGAGATTTGGTAGACTATATAGATCATTGTCTATGTTGTCAGCAGGTAAAGGCCGAGCATTAGCATCATGGTGGTTTGACTCAGAGGTTGCTCATTCCTGAGTGGAAATAGGAGCAGATTACTATGGACTTCATTAGTGGTTTGACTCATACCTCCCATGGTTTCGATGGCATTTGGGTAATTGTGGGTCGTTTGACCAAGTCAACAAATTTCATTCCTATTTAGGTGACCTTCACTACTGAGAGATTAGCCTATATCTATGTTCGGGAGATAGTCCATTTGCATGGGGTGTCCATTTCTATCATTTCGGACCATTACTTTGTGTTCACTTCGAGGTTTAGAAGAGCATTTCAGGAGGAGTTGGGTACTCAGGTGGAATTGAGTACAGCCTTTCACCTGCAGACCAATTATCAATCCGAGCGGACTATTTGGGCACTTGAGGATATTCTCTAAGCCTGTGTTATGGATTTTAGAGGCCAGTAAGATCAATACTTAGCCTTGACAGAGTTCACGTATAACAACAGTTATCATTCGAGTATTGAGATGGTGCTTTTTGAAGCTTTGCATGGTAGGAGATGTCATTCCCTGGTTGGATGGTTTAAGACTTCCGAGGTGATGCCCTTGTCACGAATTTGTTTTAGGATTCATTGGATAGAGTCAGGGTTATTCAAGATAGGCTGAGAGCATCCCGGAGTAGGCAGAAGGCCTGTGCAGATCATAGGCTTTGTTCCTTGAGATTTGAAGTTGGTGACCATGTATTCCCCCGTGTATCACTCATGAAGGGTGTGATGAAATTCGGGAGGAAGTAAGCTCAGTCCTTAATATATTGTCTCTTTTAAGATCCTCCACGCAGTTGGTAAATTATCTTATGAGTTAGATTTAAATCTAGATTTTGTTGTTGTTCATCTAGTTATTCATGTCTCTATGTTACGGCAGTATATTACTGATTCATCCCATGTGCTGAGATGGGACTCGGTCCAATTGTATTAGAATTTGACCGTTATGAAGGATCCTATGCTTATTTAAGCTAGTGACGTAATGTGGCTGCATTCTAGGGAGATTCTTTTGTTAAAGTACAGTGGAGGCATTGCCCAGTGGAGAAGGCCATATAGGAGATCGAGAGTGAGATGCGAGCCCAGTGTCCTCGCCCATTTGAGACTTTTGGAATTTCCTCATCTTTAACTTTCGGGAAGAAATTTCCTTTAGTAGTGGATATTGTAATGACCATTCAGGTCATTTCCATATTTCCGCTTATTACGTTGTTAGAGTTTTTCCATAGGTTTATGGAACTGATAGTTCGGTTACCAGGTAGTTTGTTTGGTTTTAAGAGCCAATTCCTTATTTAGAAGTCTTTACTGGTTCCAAATGGCCATCGGACGAATACAAGAAAGACTAGGAAGCACGAAACAAACACCAAAATCAGTCCATAAGTTCAAAGAACTGAGGACCCTTTTGATGACCAGACCCGGATTCACAAACAAGGACAACAATAAATGAGATAGGGGTATGTTTCAACACTTAAACAGCCACCCAAACTAGATTTAACAACAAAAATATGAAGACAAGATGAACAACAACAATGTGGTAACAATAACACACCTCACGGGCTACATTAACAAGAACAAGAAACAACAATTACAACAAAACAAAGGATAGATAGATAGACTACATGAAGATGTAATCTTAGGAACCCAAGAACCTATTCCACTTATGTTTAAACACATAAACTGCCACCCAAACTAGATTTTACAAAAATAATATGAATACAAGATGAACAACAACAATGTGGTAATAATAACACACCTTATGAGTTACATTAATAAGAACAAGAAATAAGAACAAGAAACAATGATTATAATAAAATAAAGGATAGATAGATAGACTACATGAAGATGTAATCTTAAGAATCCAAGAGCCTATTCCACTCTTAGACCTTTAACACTATACACAACAATTCACCTATCTCTTACATTGATATAAGAGGGACGTTGATCTCCCAAGCATTCAACATTTCCAAGCTTGAATCCAACATGAGTAATTCCACACTCAAGTTGAAACCTAGTTACAGTTTTGGCCAAGGAGGCCCTTTTTCTCAAGAGAAATGTTTCTAGGTGTTACACTTTCATATTCATAAAAATCTAACTGCTAGAATCCCTAAAAGGTTCAATTTATAGCATATTACAAAAGTAAGGTGAAATGACCAAAAAGGCCCTTAATGAATAGCTTCAAGTAGGCGCCCTTGGAGTGATATGTATGGAAGGTTTTTAGTTTCCATTTAGGTGCTTCTTTGCACTTCATTTACACACACCAAGCCTTGGGTGCAACATACGCCCTCATAAGTCCATCTACGTGATCGTACTTGTATCACGGACAAAGACTTTAGTAAAATGATCTCAAATGCAAATTACAACTGCTCTAGTAGCTCTGGAATATCAATTTTAGGCTAGGTAGACCTTTGGTTTGGGTTCTAATGCACCCGCGCTCATTTCGACCTATTGGTCGAAAAGTTGAAAAATTGGAAGTTTAGGTGTGGGATCCACATTTAGTCAAAACGACCTCAAATCAAAAGTTTAACTTTGTCAATGCGTTTGAAATGTTGAATTTAGTGTGGTTACATAGTTCACTTGCATATATCATATTCCGGATGAATCTCGAGACATCATTTGAAACTTGGAAATTTTTCCAAATTTTTGGTGCAATGGAGATCGCGCAAGGATCATGATGATCATGCTATTATTATTTTATCAAGACCTATGGAAATTTCATAATGGATATTGAGTTAATGGTATGCATTGCAGTATCTCTTTGCCTGGGACGAGTATTTAAAGGCCCTTTATCCGTGTTTTAGGCACTTTTCACTCTTCCTTGAGACAAAGAAACCATAAAATAGTATGCTAAATACAAATTGAGTCTTGCGACCTTAGTTAACATATATTTCTGTGTTAACATTGGATTTGAGGTATGAATCCTTCCATTTCATGCTTAAATTTCTTGAATTTTTGACCAAAACCCCAACTAGCTTGAGGGATTGATTTTATCCCAAATAATCTTAGTTTTTACCTATTTCTTGAGGGTATGATTCCTTAATGGTGTGCAAACATTGGGTTCACCTCGAAAACATATTTTCTGTAAGTAGGACCTACTTGGCATTTTTTATGTCATTTTTGACCCAAAGCACCATGGTGAAATATGGGTATCGATGTTCTTGTTATAATGTTTAGATTGTGTTTTTGATAGCTTGACACCTTGAAGAAGTTTCTCAAAGAAAAAATGCAAATATTTAGTGGTTTGTGAGCTTACTTGGATTTGAGGTAGGTTAGGCTTGTTCCTTGTTAAATTGAGCTATATTATAGTATAATTGTGATATCTTTTTAGATTAGGAAGGGTTTTAGGTAATGGAATGTTGAATGGTAAGACTTGGGTTTAGTTGAATCATTTAGGACTCTTGAACCAATAGATTGGAGTGTTTGGCTTGTAGGCTTTAATCTTGGTGAATTTGACTTCATTTTTCATGGTTAGCATGAGGATGCTCTAGTTACCTTAGTTAGATGGGAGTGACCTTGTCACTCATGTTGTGGGTAATTTGACCATAGTTTCTTACATTAATGGAGTGCCTTAGTTACTATGGTTGAATTAGGTGTGGTTTTCGGAAAGACCTTTGCCTTAGGACTATTGGTGGATTGCCATACATCAAGGAGTTGTTATATATATCTTATCCTAGTCCCAGGTAAAAGTTGGACTTAGAATGTATTTGGGGGAATTAAATGGGGGTTCTTGACCCACCTTAAGTTTGGATTGATGTAGTCCTCTTGTAGACCTTAGACTCTTACTATATGCCTAGAAAATGCCCTCTTGGAAGTATATAGGCTAGCCCTGGTAGTAAACTCTAAACTAATGTTCATGGTGTAATTGACTACAATTATTGATAATGTCATAATGACCTATTATTTATGCTATTAAAGGAGCCCACGACCATTTTATAAATAAAGCCATGGATTCTCTATTACTCAAGTTAGAAATAAAATTTCTTTATGCTAATATTGGGCTACTGAATAGAATATTTGTAGGATATTGCTCATGATAAAGCTTATGGTTGTGCTCATGGTCTAACGAACTAGAGTATTGGCTTATATCTTATAATAGTCATGTACCTATATATATACACTTGTTGATATTGTGACATTAATGATGAACAAGGAAATATGGGGGTATTCTCTTCATGCTTCTCATTTTATGTTCCTTACTTTATCCCTCGTGGGGCTTGTACTTTACTTTAGCCCTCGTGGGACTTGTCATACTTTAGTCCTTGTGGGGCTTGTTCTTTATTATTGACATTAAGTTGCCTATTGTGGTGATATTGATACCCAGCAAGGCCGATGGAGTTTGTGCTGATGATGATAATTCCCGACAAGGCTGAAGGATGATTTTTTATGTGCCTATGTGTACATCTACCAGTTCGAGTCCGGCTAGTCCTATGTATGGCAAATTGTATGCTCATATGTATATACATTTGTGTATATGTAATGTCAATAGGTTTTTGACATTTGAATACCGGTTATAGCCCAGTTAAGTTTATATAAAGTGGTGTAGTTAGTGATTAATGATAACTAAGGGTTTGCGATGAATATTATTTATATGATTAATCAAGATTAGTTGGTAAGAGGTTAAACTAGTTGTAAAATGAGGATTCACTTAGTGAGTAATGTTAGAGATAGATAATGGTTAGTTAAGGGATGGTGGCTATTAAAATGGCTATGTGGTGAAAAGTTGTCTAATGGATAACTATAATGGCTACGAGTTTAATGATTTAGTTAATAATATTTGTTTAGCAAATAAATACTGGATAATGGGCATTGATGATAAGTGGCTAATGATGGTAATAGTATGGAATATGATTACATGGTTAATGTTGGTATCTAATAGAAGCTCGATAAATATCCAATTGATGATAAATGTGTAATGTGGTGGAATAATGATGAAATTTTGATATGTTTTCAGTTATATACCTTAGTATTACCTCTTTTTAGTGTACTCTCCCATAGTATGGGATGCAGTGATGAGTTATTTACTTTATGCACCAGTTGGTGTGTATGGGCCAACTTATTACTTATGCTTGCTTGTGTATATGCCTTGTGATGCATTGTGGTTATGAATTGTCTATTTCTTATACCGCCGATATTGGTATGTGTTGATGCCTTATGATATACTATTGTTCTAGTTTAATTACTCATTGTATACAGTGATGATGTAGATGATTCAGGTTGATCCTGTACCTTGACTTAACTAGGATTATCTTGCATTATATCATTATTATATCATGGCTTAGCTCAGTCGACTGATAATGCCTACTAAGTACTCGTTGTTTTGGTACTAATACTACACTTATGTGCCTTTTGGGTGCAGATTTGAGTACTAGCTACTGCCGCCGATATGAGTCCATGTGGTGTTGATATTCCAGAGATAGGGTTAGCTCTTAGAGTTCTAGTCGCCTATTTCCTTCTATCTTTTAGATTCAGTCTTTAGTAATCAAGATAGATGTATAGACTATATTCTAAAGTCTTTTGGGTTGTATTATTGACATTAGATGATCTTGTACTAGCTCCACCAGGCCGTGAGATTGGTATCTTATGATGATTTCTTATCTGTTTAGAATACCTTGTTTATATTTATAACTTGAGTTCATTTATTTTGGCATATGTTGTCATTTCTTACTGAAGTAACCCATTGCGTAAGCTCTGGGTTATGGTATTGGCTTACCTACTAGCCGAATATAATAGGTGTCATCATGAACTGTAAATTAGGCTGTGCAAAAGGATTGGCATCGAAATCGGACCAAAATTGCTTTCAAGGCAGTGGCATGCCACGACATAGTATTTGTGACTATTTACTTATTATTATTAATTTTGGTTCCAACATAATATTGTAGTGTTTTCTTCAACAATTTGAAAGTAATTTTCTTACATACAATATTGATAAATGGCTCTTTTTATGAACAAAACTTTTTTTATTTGTCAAAACTTTAGCCATTGGACAAAATAATTTTAAATGTCGGTAACAAAACTTTGATTTTCTTGAACTATTGGAAGTAGATTATGTATTAAATAATGAACCTCCTATTAAAGGATCTAAAACTGTTTTGGTTGATGATGATGCTAAAAGGAAATTTAAAAAGGATAATAAAACAATTAGAGAATATTTATTGAACCATATGACTAATCATTGGTTTGATTTATTTATTACTTATATATTTGCTATGAAAACATAGGATAGTTTAAAAAAAGAAATATGGTGCTTATGATGCAGGAAATAAAAAATATGTTGTTGTATAGTGGATTAAATTTCAAATGGATGAAAATAAAGCAATTATGAAATAAGTTCACAAATATGAAAAATTAACTGTAGATGTTCTTAATGAGGGAATGAAGGCGTGTGAGATTCTTCAGGCTAATGTTCTGCTTGAAAAATTTTAACCATCCTGGAGTGACTACAAAAATCAATTGAAACATAAAAAATGGAATTTAACTCTCTAAGAACTTTTTAGACACATAAGGACTGGGAGGCAAATGTCTCAAAGATAAGATGGAAGATCTTTCTCTTACCTCTTCTAAAGCTGTCTTGTGGAATCTTCCGACACTATTGCAAAAGGCATGTACAAAGGCAAACAAAAGTATGTCCAAAATAAAGAACAAATGAAGAAGAAAAAGTATTTCAACAAGTCAGAGAGTCAAATTAAAAAATCAAAGAGACCTTGCTTTGTCTGCGAAAAATTTGACCACAGGGTTACCCAGTGCTATCTAAGAAAAAGACAAAAGTCAAAGTAAGGAGCACAAAATGATGTCCACGCTCATCTTATAGAGGGTTATGAAATAATTATTGCAGAAAACATTGAGACAAATCTGGTAGCTAACAAGACTAATTGGGCGTTGGACATAGGCACTTCAAGATATTTCTGCGCCAACAAAGAGCTATTCCATTAATTTTAGGAATCCACTGATAGATAGTGTGTCTATATAGGTAACTCCATTACTATTGGAGTTATGGGTAAAAGGAAAATTTTTGCTTGAATTAACTTCTGAAAAAACATTATCTTTGAATAATTTTCTGCATATTCCCTCGGTCCGTAGAAACTTAGTTTCTGAAGCATTTGCTAATAAAGTAGCCCTTAAATTTATTTTTAAAATTGATAAAATAATAATTTCTCATAGAGGAGACTTTGTTGGGAAGGGATACCTTAGTGGTGGCTTATTTTAATTGAACATTGATCAAAAGATTGCCAATAATGTAAGTATTTGTAATTCTACTTATATTACTGAGTCTATTAATTTGTGGCATGGTAGACTAGGTCATATTAATATTGCTTTTTTTAAAAGACTTAGAAAATGAGATTAATTCCTATAGTAAATATTGATGGTATTTCAAAATGTCTTGTGTGAGTGAAAGATAAGCATGTCAAGAAATCTTATAAATATGTTACCAGTAGAAAGACTGAATTGCTTAAACTAGTACATTTAGACTTAGCATATTTTAGAAACTCTATTAGAAAATATGGAAAGAAGTATCATATTACTTTTGTTGATGATTTATCTAGGTACAGTAAGTTACATCTCCTGAAGTCTGAAGATGAAGCTGAAAACATGTTTTTAAAATTCAAAACAGAACTAGAAAATTAATTAGACAAAAAAATCAAGAGGTTTATATCTGATAGAGAAAGTGAATACGGTACTAAAACTCTAGAAGATATTTATGAGAAAAATGACATTATCCATGAGTTTTGTACGACCTATACTCTCCAACAAAATAGTGTAGTTGAATGAAAAAATAGAATCCTTAAGAAAATGATGAATTCTATGCTTTTAAGCTCGGGTCTACTTGACTATATATGGGGGAAAACTGCCTTCTCTGCATGCTATATTCTTAATAGAGTTCTTTATAAACTGTTAGACAAGACCTCATATGAATTGTAAAAAGAGTTTGCTCCTAACTTGAAATTTTTCAAATTGTGGGAGTGTTTATCTACGGTTGGTTTATCTGATTTTAAATGGGTAAATGTAGGCTCGAAAACTTTTGACTTTGTCTTCATTGTTTATGCTCAAAATACTGTTGCATATAGATTTCTGTCATTAAATGATTACTCTATTTGTGAATCTGGAGATGTAGAATTTTTTAAGCATATTTTTTTCTTTGAAAAATAATGTGACTAGTGATATCCAAAATAATACTTCTATTTCTATGTTTGTTAACTCTCGGATTATGCCAACACCTGGTGTTATTGTTAATGAGCATGAAAATAAACTAAGAAGTAAAAGGTGTAGAATTGAGATTAGTTTTTGATCCTGATTTTATCACAATGATCTTAACTGAGGATTCTAATATCGATACTTTAAATAATGAATTAGTGTTGATTTACTTAATAAAAGAAAACTCTAAGATTTATGATAAAGCAATGAGTTTAATAGGTGCAATATTTTAAAAAGAGGCTATTAAAAGTGAATTGGACTCTATAGCCTCTAAGGACACTTGAAACTTGTTTGATTTGTCGAAAAATTATAAACCCATAAGTAGCAAGTGGATATGCCGAAAGAAATTGAGGCCTTGTGGCACAACTAATAAATATAACACTATACTTGTGATTAGAGATTTTAACCAAAAGAAAGGTGTTAATTATTTTGATACTTATTCTCATGTGATCAAAATAGCGATCATTAGAACTCTTATTGGTCTAGTTGTTATTCATAGTTTACTAGCAGAACAAATGGATTTCAAAACAGCATTTTTAAATGGTGATTTAGAGGAAGAGATCTATATGACTCAATTTAAAGATTTTGTGGTCCTAGAATACGAGGATAAAGTATGCAAATTGAGAAAGTCCTTATATGGACTTAAGCAATGGTATGAAAAGTTTAATTTCATATTAATGAATAATGACTTTGTTGTGAATTAATTTGATACCTATGTTATTCTAAAATGATAGTATTAGATTGTGTGATTATATGTTTATATGTGCATGACATTTTAATATTTATCCCTAATGTGAATTCTGTAAATGTGACTAAGAAATTTTTATTTTATAAATTTGAAATGAAAGATCTTGGAGAAGCTGATGTGATTTTAGGAACCAAAATCAAAAGTGATATTAATGGTTTCTCTTTGTGTTATCACATTATATTGAAAAGATGTTTAAAAGTTTTGATTGTTTGAATGTAGTTTCAGTGATAAATTCTTATGATCATCGCATACACTTGAAAAAAAATAAAGATACTAACATTTCTCAAACTGAATATGTTGAAATAATTGGGAGTGTAATATTTCTCATAAACTATACTCAGCCTGATATAGCTTATGTTGTTAGTAAATTGAGTAGATATATTCATAATACTAGTAGTGAACATTAAAATGCTCTTCATCGCTTGTTAAGGTATCTGAGAGGTATTATGGACTAGTGTTTGCATTTTAATAAATTTTCTACTGATTTAGAAGATTTTTGTGATGCAAACTAGGTAACTGATAATGATGAATTTAGATCCTACAATTTCTATATGTTTACTTTGGGTGCAGGTGCTATTTCATGAAAGTCTTCAAAGAAGACATGCATAGCATGTTCTAAGATGAAATTTGAATTCATTGGTCTTGAGTTAATAGAGCAAGAAGCTGAGTGGCTAAGAAACCTTTTGGCAGATGTTTATTTATAGGAAAGACAAGTGTCACTAATCTCTTTACATTGCGACTCACAAGCAATAATTGAGACTGCTAAAAGCAGCATATCGAATGAAAAATGACAAATTCACATCAAATATGGTGCATTTAAATAATTGTTGAAATAGGGTGTTATTTTTTTGGAATATGTAAGGTCCAAAAAAAATTTGGCGGATCCTATAACCAAGGTTTGACAAGAATAATAGTACTTGAATCATCAAGGGGGATGGGGCTAAAGCCCATGGATTAAAGTAATATAGTGGATATCTATTTATGGTCAAACAAAGTCATATAGGCCTTCAATAAATACTACAGATCCTATTCCTATGGCGGGAGGTAGTATATTATAAGGTTGAGCTCAATTTTGCTCCTAATGATCTATAGTCTTAAGGTGGTCTATGAGATAGACTTGATGGATTACCTACTTGAGTGTAAAAGGTTGGTCGTCTTTCTAGAGTACTCATGAGACTCAAGATTTGTGTGAATGACCAAAAATACTTTATAAGTATTATAGAATTTGCATGAAATCAATGATATGGTATGTGTTGTGGGGGTCTCAATTTATGTCCATTTAGTTCACGAATACTTTACTTTGTGGATATTTGTTATTGCTTCATTTCACTAAGTATTAATTCAAGTTGAAAGATATTGATTCTTAAGTACATGTTCCTTTATTTTGCCCAAAACCTGTTCCTATTATTTTTTTCCTTGCATTTTGTGGGGGCCTATGAGCTTTTTTCGTTCACGAATGAGAATACAAGCAATGAATTTACTTCATTCATTTCTCTGCAATTGATTGTGTAGATTAAAATGCAAAGTAAAAACTCATATTCTTTCTCACAAATTAATTGTGGTGATGAGAATAAAGTCACATTCATTCTTCAATGAAACGCATGTCATTAATAAGATATCAACTGATCTTATTTATTTTTTTTACCACAGCGTACAATTTCTACACCTATATAATTGTGGTCTTCACTTTATGTAAAAATTCATTCACAGGAAGAAATATCATTCTCCTTTCTTGGCTTTCTTTCTGAATTACTTTGTCCTTATTGATTTTCTATTTCTTATGAATTTCTGGGATGTAGTTTGTGCAACTCCAAACTTTCAACCACGAGTGCACGTATTTTGAAGTAGCTGTGGAACCTTGGAGAGTGATCGACTAGAAGAATTTGCACCGAAGTTGGGCCGAAGTCACTTTCAAGTCAGTGGCATGTCACGACACAATATTTGTGACTATTTACTTATTATTATTAATTTCAGTTCTAATATCAATATTGTAGTACTTTTTCCAACACATCTGATAGGCAATTCAAAAGACATAATTTGCAATGACAACATTTATCTTGAGTAAGTTTTATTATTCAAAATTTTTAATTGGTTCAATATTATTGAGTAGATTTTATTCAAATTTACAATTACATTTTTTGTCATTGATTAAGTTTTTATTTTACTGTTATTTTAGAAATATGAGTTTGTGAAGAATTTACTGTTATAAAAACATTATTGAATATTGAATAAGAAGAAGAAGAAGAAGAAGAAGAAGAAGAAGAAAAGGAAATCAATGGATTTAAATAGGTCACGAAAAAGGAAAAAAAATTATGTTTTAACGTACAATTTTGTTTTCTTGTTTGCTAAGTTTTTAGTGTTACTGTTATTTAAAGTTATAGCAGTTTTTAATGATTTTACTGATTTGATAAAATTCATTCGTGATTTTAACTATTTTTTATTTATTTTATTCTTATGATACTATTATTTAAAGGTTATGAATTTCAATTAGTGTATAATTATTAGCAAAAGAGATGGTGATTTGAGAGGACAAAACGAATAGTCAAAAAAGAAATAAAATGTCACTTGAATATTACTTTTGATTTTTTCTTCCTTTTTCCACACACTATAAAGAAAGTGAGTTCATTCTTCATATTTTTTATTTATTTCAGAATTCAAAAGGCATGGCAATTCTAAGTTACTAACTAAAAAGAGTATTTAATAAAATACAAAAATCATGCTTCAATTTCAAAGAAGTTGAGATCCATCATATAAATTCTAATGTCTTCATTTAAAATCATATATATAATTTAATAATAACATAAATAAATAGTACTACAATAATAACAACAACAAAACCAACAACAACAACAACAACAACATGGTGAAAACAGCAACATCAACAGCACCAACATCAGCAACAACAACAATAACAACAATAACAACAATAATAATAACAATAACAACATCAACAAGAAAAATAAAAAGAAGAAGAGGAAGAAGAATAGAGATGTGAATAAATAGTACTACAACAACAACACCAGCAAAAACAACAATAACAATAAGAAAAATAAAAAGAAGAAGAGGAAGAAGAATAGAGATGTGAATAAATAGTGCAACGACAACAACAACAGCACCAGCAAAAACAACAACAAGAAGAAAAAGAATAATAATAATAATAATAATAATAATAACAACAACAACAACAAAAATAATAATAATAATAATAATAATAATAATAATAACAACAACAATGATAACAATGATATTAAAAATAATAACAACAAAATAACAACAATAATAAGAATAATAAGAATAATAGAAATAATAAGCCTTGATTCTATCTTCAACCAATAGCCATCACCTTATCACCTATGTGCATTCTTTTCGTTGTACATTTTCTTTAGCTAAGTATATATAAATATTCTTGTGTTTGCACGATTCTAGAAAAAAAGATCGTATATTTTTGTGTTTCTTCTAAAAATAAGTTGTCACTTTTTAAATAAGCTTCATTGATATTAAACTAGATAAAATTAAACACTAATTTTCTTTTCCCCAATGTAAAATATAATTTTTATTTCTAACTTATGCATTAGATTGAAAGTTTGATATACTTCACGTGACAGAGTGTGGATACCAATCTAGGCAAAGGGGACAATAAAATGTCCAAGTTGGAATGGTAGTTACAAATCAAATGCCATTTCTGGTTTTTAATAAACCATAATTTTGAATTTATTATATTTTACTAGAGTAATTTATAAATTATAAACAAATCTCACTTTTTTTTCTTTTTTTCTCTCTCATCCTTACAAAAACCCCTTCTTTCAAATTACACTAATTCAATAATCTATGTATTTTATTGAAATGTGCTCACTTCTAAAAATTGGATCCAAAATAAGGGAAAAATTGATGGCCATCATTTTTTTAAGAAAATTGATATCCGTTGATTTGGTGTGGGTCAGTTCCAACAACCCGTTGAACATGATCAATTATAACTGAGCGATGATCGTCGATTTAATTAATTTTATTAGGTTTGTTTATCTACATTAAGCCTAATGAATAAGTAAAAATACACTGACAAACAATCTTGATTTATTTATTATATATTTTTTGGAAACACTTTGAATTAAATAGTTATAAATAAAAAATTAAGAGAACTGGCCCTTTTTGTTGGTTTATCCTTTATTATTTTTTAGGATTCTGTATTTGATTTTTTTAATAGAAAGTCAACAAACTAACCAGCACTATCCATTGATTTCTTGCAAAAAAAAATAGATGCAAAAATCTGCAATTTCTGCATCCCATCAGCCTAATAAAGTTTAATTAAATATACAACTACAATCCAACACTAAATGTTACTAAATCAATTATGAAAGAGCTAAAACATATTTAAAATACTACATACCAATTGAAAATGATAATTTCAATATTAAATATCCTCAAAAAGGTCTACAAGTTCTATCAAAATTCAATTATATACAAAAAATGAATTCAACATATCAAATACTTTAAAAATTTGTTTGTTCAACAATATTCCTAACAACTAAGGTGTCTACTCAATACACTCTTCATCTTCATAATCTGAGTCTTGAGA
The DNA here is from genome assembly GCF_002878395.1 of Capsicum annuum. Taxonomy (NCBI): domain Eukaryota; kingdom Viridiplantae; phylum Streptophyta; class Magnoliopsida; order Solanales; family Solanaceae; genus Capsicum; species Capsicum annuum. The sequence goes on along the minus strand of NC_061121.1, from coordinate 102,079,480 downwards.
ACTGATTAAATCATACACGTTACTTACAATTAGGTTATTTACATGTGCCTTGAGTGAATTTATGGTCTCACACATGTTCTAGTTTTAAACAACCCATCTTGCTTTGGCCTTTGCTAAATTCTAAGCAAGATGTCTGATATGATGCATATAACATGTCTAAACTCCGTCAACTACCTCATCATAGGGTGAATACCTTACAATCCTAACTGGATGAGTTGAATAATTTTGTTTGAGTCTAAACCATAGGAACTTACCATAGCTTCAAAAACTGCAACATCGTATGATCAAGAGCCGCACAGACTACTAGTAATTAGAAAGATGTAGAAAATAGAGGTGAGAACAACAAATAGTACTCGATAGGCATCATAGAACGACTAAAATTAAGAAAAAACTATAATGATTAAAGAGTAATAACTAATCCTGCACATAGAAAAGTCTCAATCGTTCAATATCAATAGTCAGAACATATCACTTTGCAGCAGTGATACAATGTAATAATATGACATGTTATGTAATAAATTATATATATTGATATACATCCCCTCTATGTGGTATGTTCTGAGCTAGGACCAATGGGGGACTAGTGGGTTTCATCTATTCGTTTGATTTTGTCTAAACATTTTCATAGCCATATTTTATCCACTACAAACTTGCTTTTGTCCATGATTCTATAAAGTAGTAAGTCAAGTTGGATTATTTTCCATGGTGTTTTGAAATATTACAAACCATATGCAAGTCCATTAAAAACATCATTTATGAGAAAATAACCAAGTTCATTAATTTCTAAAATGAGTATGAATAATCATGATATATAAAAAAATTCACGTACAAAAATCATATCACAAAAATTACAACTCCCCATATGTGGAATACAACATGAAACAACTCAATAATACCAAACACTAGTCAACCTTCCCAAGTCACGAACAAATTATCAACAAAAACCCTCACATAAGCATCACAATAATAATCCATCTCATTTACTACTATAATTCACTAATTTAACCAATCCATATCATACTTTACATGATAAATCCCTACCCAAGTAAAGTCTGATGAATTTTAGTCATAGAATACCTCAAAGCCGAATTGCAAGTCACAAAAGGTCACAAACTAGACTTACCCCTTCAAAAGACATCAAAATGTTTCCAATCTATTAATGACATATTATACTTATAAATATGAGTCCACTGACATCCATATTTCTATACTTCTATTCTGAATCCAAGAAATCAACTCAAAAGTCAACCCCAAGCTCCATGAGCAAAATTAAAATTTACTAGAAAATCAGGTTATCCATAACTTTAGAAATTTAAATATGAACTTTCATTAAAAAAATTAAGTAAAACTCAACCTTGAAATCATCAATTTATATTTTTTAACTTTATCCAAAACTCTCGAATTTTCAAGTTGAAAAATCAAGATTTAAGGACAAGATCATTAAAATAATCATTGAAAAATATGTAAAAATAGTGTAAGAATCATACTCAAAAAAGTTATTGAAAAATACCTTTTGAATCACTCAAAATTGAGTTTTTAAGATTCAAAATTGCGTTATGGGGTTTTGATTTAGAATGGAATTAAACATTCTATCCAGGTGAATTGCTCTTCAATCATGGGACCATAATCGCTATTGTGAAGCACAAAGTTGACCTAGACCTGACCCGCAAAAAAATTCTCTTTACGATCATAGGATAAACCATAAGTAAGATCAAGATAGGTGTTGTTCAATAAGGACTTGAAATTTTGAAAGCGCTCCTCATACTCATAAAACCAATGAACGAAAATATTCTTCAGTGTCACTTACTCAAAGGAGCTGCAATAGTAGAAAAACCTTGGATGAACCATCTATAATAGTCTTTCAATAGGACAAGACTTGGAATCACTATAGGTGAAGTAGGCATGGACCAATTTCATAAAGCCTCAATCTTATTTGGATCAACCCTAATACCCTTCATGGATGCCACATGCCCCAATAATGCTATATAACTAAGCCAAAACTCACACTTTAAGAACTTATCATACAATGTTTTATATCTCAATCCCTAAAAAACAGTTTTCAAATATTTCACATGTTTCACCTCATTCTTCAAATTCACAAAGATATCATCAATAAACACAATAACAAAAAAATCAAGATAAAGCCAAAATACTTTATTCATCAACTCCATAAACATTGTCGTGGCATTGGTCAACCTAAATGACATCACAAGAAATTTTTAATGACCATATCTAGTCATGAAAGCCATCTTAGGGATATCAGAAGGCCATATCCTCAATTGATAGCACCCTAACTTTAAGTCGATCATCAAAAACATCAAAGCACCTTATAGCTGGTCAAATAAAATATTAATGCATGGAAAAGGTCTTTATTCTTAATAGTCATATGTCAATAGTCAATTCCATATTTCTTCTTAGAAAACATTAGTGGAGCACTCCAATGTGAAACACTAGGTCTAATGAACCCCTTTTTAGAAAATCCTACAAATGGTCCTTCAACTCCGCTGAAGCCATCCTATATGGAGAAATGGAAATGAGCTTGGTTCCTGACTCACTCAATATAAAAATAAATGTCTTTTTAGGTTCCTGGAAGATCTGTTGGAAACACATCCTAAAATTCCCTCACCATCCTCATGAACTCCAAAGGAGGTATGCCAATATTAGTATCACACACATAATCCAAATAAGAAAGACATCCCTTCTTAACTAGTTGATGTACCTGAAGATAATAAATCACCCTCTTTAGATATGAACCTTGTGTACCCTTCCACTCTAACCTTGGCATACCTGATATAACTAAGGTATCTATCTTAGCATTGAAATCTAAGACAATATAATATGATCAAGCCATTCCATACCCAAAATCATATCAAAGTCTGTAATATCTAAAATAATCAAGTTTTCCAAGTATTACACTCCAAAAAAGTCACAGTCTCTCTAAAAAAGACTGGGTACTAAGGTGAGTATGAGTACTACTTTTCATCCCCAGATGGATAGGCAAGCAGAAATGACTATTCAAATATTGGAGGATATGCTTCGAGCATGTGTGATTGATTACAGTGGGAATTGGGTTGAGCATTTGCCTTTGTTAGGTTAACTTACAATAATAGTTATTATTCTAGTATTGGTATGACCCCTTTTAAAGCATTATATGGTAGGAGGTGTAAATCTCCTATTGGTTGGTTTATGCTTAAAGAGATGGACATTTTTTATCCGAATTTGGTTTATCAGGCTATGGAAAAGGTGAAGGTGATTTGGGATAGGCTTAAGGCTTCCCAAAGTCACCAAAAGTCCTATAAAGATATAAGGAGCAGAGACTTAGAGTTTGAGGTTAGGGATAAGGTATTCCTAAAGGTATCTCCCATGAAAAAAGTAATGCAGTTTGGTAAGAAGGGGAAGCCCAGTTCCTAGTTTATTAGTCCTTATGCGATTTTGCGAAAGGTTGGTAATATTTCTTATGAATTGGATTTTCTTTCTATTTGAGATCTATTCATCCAGAATTTCATGTCTCTATGTTGAGGAGGTGTCTTGGTGATCTTTCTTCAGTTGTTCCTTTGGAAGTCTTGGGTATCTCAGATTCTCTATCTTATGAAGAGGTCCTGATTGAGATACTAGATCAGGCAGGTTTATCAGTTGTGGACCAAGGATGAGGCATTGATTAAGGTTCTATAGTAGAACCATAAGGTGGAATAGGCTATATGAGAAGCGGAGGAGGACATGAATCCTAAGTATCCGATTTTATTTTTTGCTCCTGGGATTCGCACAAAAGGTATGTGTTCTTGAACACATCTTTATTTTCTAAGTTTTTTAAAGAAAAGGTTAATTTCCTTATATCTTTGTTTTCTATCTTAAAGGTAAGGGTAGAGGCATCTTAGCGGTGTTAGTCATACATGTACTAACTTGTTCGTTATTTGGGGATGAATGTTCCTAGTGGGAGAGAATGAAACACCTTAGTTTTTTGGTCCCTAGAAAATTTCCTAGATTTTTAGTCTATGGATAGGATACAACTAGGGGAAATGACTCATACATTGGGATATAAGTAGTATAGGTTAGTCGTATGTCAACCAATATTGGTTGGTGTATTGGATTTGTTTTTTTGTATTGGTATGACTTGGGTGGTATTAGTGGTATCAGTGGATATAGGTAGTTTGGTTACTTTGGTTAATCATAGGCTTGGTAACTTAAGTTGGATCTGAGTACGAGTGGCTCACCAAGAGCCATGAGCCAGGGTACGAATCATACCATAGACTCGTATGGTGGTCAGTGTTCAATCTTTTTGGGATTTTATTCTTCCAGGGGTACAGATCATGGGTGCTAGTCGTATACTTGGATACAACATGGTTTGGGGTGAGTCTTACCTTAATCAGTGTTGGGTCCAACAGAGATATCCTTGGGTACGAGTGATGGATACCACTCGTATTTGAGGGTACGACTGGTATGGATGGTCGAACCTACCTGATAGGATTTTTGAGAGTTTAAGTGAGGACAATCTGAACATTTTTGCACTTAACCTAATATTTTCCCACGATTTATATTCCTATTGGGAGGTTATTTTCCTTATTATTCTATTCATTTAGACTTAGAAACTTCTCTTATAAACTCTATAATTCTCTCTAAGGGTTTTGGGTAAAGGAAGGCTAGGGCTTTATCTAAAGGATTAATTTGGGGCTTGTGTTGGTGATATCTCTCCATCATCTTCTTGGTTTAATGCATGTTCTCTTCCCTCATTATTAGTTCCAACTAAAGTCATGGTTTTATACAATGTTTTCATGGTTGGATTATTGTATGGTTTTGGATTTTTAAATATAATTTAGGGGTTTTGGTTATAAATCCTTGGTTATGGTTTTCCCATGTTTTAATAATGATTTTATATGCTTTAATAGTGGTTTTGGATAATTGGTTGCATTGGAATGGTTATTTGGTAATTGGTTTTGGCTTTGGAAATACCATGCCCCCAATATGTTTGATAAAATGCCTATGAGAATGTTTTCACAACATTATTGTTTTTTAATGGAACTATTGCATGGTTTGAACTTGGTAATGGAATACTAAATGGTTTAAATGGTTTGGAATGGTTTGGTTTAATAAACATCCTTATGGGGTACACTGGAATCCCCGAAGTAAACTTGTTAATAGGATACTTGTGGGGTATAATGGAATCCCCCAAGCAAATATAATAGAACACTTATGGGGTACATGGGACTCCCCCAAGTTAACTTGGTAAATGGGTACATGGGAATCCCATTACCTTAAAAGGTTTTCCTAGGGACAATACTTGTAAGTATAGTCTTTATGATGATACCACTATTAATAGCCTTGGTAAATGATAAATGGTATAATGGATTGGTTGGTCGAAAATGGTTTTAATTGTGCAATGATGGCAGTGTGTGATAGCTATCTGTGAAGGTAGGAGTTCAATGATCGAACACTAAAAACTTTTTTTACCGACATAAGGGTTAGGGCATGGCGACCTTTTTATGATAATATGAGGTACGTGGAAATCCTCTTAGTACATTGTACATATGTATCATAGGGGGTGAGGGTACTTGGAAATCCCTTACTCTTATAGTATCTTCGGTTAGTCGGCTACACTCATCGAGGCTCGTTTATGGGGTTACACTAGACCCATATCCTGTGGGTGGTTAAGGATAGTTAAGCTACACGTACCCATGTAAATGATTTTAAATGCATGCTAAACTCGGTTCCCTTTCCCGGCATAATTATATATGTATGGATTGATGTGGTGAGCTTTCATCTTTCTAGAAGGCTCCATTTCACGGATGGTATTTCATACTTTGGTTTATTTATGGATATTGGTTTTATCTATTGTTGGGGTTATATCCCAATCGTATTTTAGTATTCTTTTGATTTGAGGCTTTTGTGGAACTACTATAGAGTAGTATGGGTACGATCGGTATTAGTGTCAGCCTTGGTATTGGAGTTGGTATTGGGGCTGATACCGTAGGACTAAATTTCTCATTGTTCCATCCTTTTTCATTTTGGGACTATATATAATTATCATGGAACTCATACGATTATGGTTTATGGTTTGGTTTGGTTATTAGATGGGTTTGGGCAGTTAGACTCGGCTGGAACGATCTCGATTATAGACTTATCCAAGAGTCTTGATATGGAAAATTATGCTATCTTCTTATATGTTTAAAATTCAGCCAACTCAAGGAAGACAACTTGAGGTTGGTTTGGGTAACAGGGTGGTCTCCGGTCCCGGTAGGACTTCGGATGGCCATTACGACAAGGCCCCAGGTTGGGTCGTGTCACCTGCACTAAATCATGAAAATATTTATAACATGATTTAAAACTAGGGACCATAAGTTATTTACTGAAACATACATTTAAAACATTTCTACATGAAAATTGTAAGTCATACTGAGATTTATAAAACATGAGCCTAAAATAATTTTGTAAACTAGAAAGCAGTAGAAACATAAATATTGTATGTAAATCTCATGTAAATCTAAACATGCTGTGAAACTAAAATGAGGATCATAGATATATACTGAGAATTAAAACATGAACATGTAAAATGAATGGAAGACCAAGCAAAGCATATACTGAAATGATCTGAATAACTGAATAACTGAATAAATGATGTCTGAATACTTGGTCATACAAACTTGAATTGACATATTTTGAATACTATACTGAGACTGTGGGAGCTGAATGATACTGACATGCCCCAATCTGAGCTATCGGGATCCAACCTGTAACCCCAGTTGGAAGGGTGTCAGTACCTTACAATGGGTACTAACATATGGCTATGTGGATCCACTAATCTATAGTCTCAAAGGACCAAGGTTTCATGCCTAAACCGATGGGTGAAATCTAAGAGGAAGTCAATCCTAAATTGATGGGTGAACCCTCATATCCAATGATTGCTACGTGGTTCTATAAATTAGGGACTACTACTAGCGACTATGCCTAAACTGACGGGAGAGCCTCCATCCCTGCATTCACTCGGTGCTAAATCCTACTCCCAACTAGCATTATTATGGGTCTAACATGATATGGTCCTGTACTGATAAGTGATCAACATGATAATGGTAGTCTGATTATAGTAATAAAAATCATGACCTGTCTGACTTATAACTTAAAAACAAAGACATGTATAAATAGATAGGTATCGGGTGTTCATAACCCACCAGCACTGAATGATCATAAAGTACATAAACAACGCTTAGAACAGTGGTATAAAATCATAGTAAAAAGACCCAAGACATAAGAAATTTCAATAATTGAGTAAAATACATGAACTTGAACTTAGGGATTAGTTAAACTTGATAAAACAACTTATTCACATGATTTAATTCATAACTTGAAGATTTGACATGGAATCACTTGAATAGAAAATGAGTAATTGAAATATGATGCATGAAATAAACTATTTTACATAGGAACACATATTGACATGGCTTGAATTCAAATTCCAAGAAGACGTGGATTAAATTCATGATTTACTTGGATAATTTCATAAAAGAAGATTAAAAATTCATGCTTGAATAAAAAGGAAATTTCGGGAATCAATGGGTGGAAGGAACCCATTTATGAATACCCCACATACCTCAATGGTTAGATTCTTGAATAATGCTTGAACTTGAAAACTTGAACTCTTGAATTCTTGGGAAGAGAAGCTCAAATTTTTTATTATTGGAAAGGGGGAGAGTTTCTACGTGAGTAGTTTTAAGGAGAATGGGAAAATAATACCCTTTTAAGTGTTATAATTCATGTTTTGGGTGACTGAGGTTGAGGGGAAAGTACCAAATTACCCCTTGGCCCCTTTAATCATGAAGCTGGAAATACAACGCCTCCCTATTGCGGACCCTATATGGAGGGATTAGCCTACGTCGCGCAGACCCTATTTTGAGGGAATAGCCATCGTGTCCCGAACCCTATTTTAGGGGAATATCCCTCTGGCATGGACCCTATTTAGGGGGGAATAGCCAACGTGGTACGGACCTATCGGGGACCTTACTATTTCTCACAAAAATAGTCATAAATTTTTGCTCGGATAACGTATTAAGGCAAAATTGGTATTGTTGGATAGACAATTAAATTATATATAATTTGGTGGGTCTTGATATGAAAAATTCCACATATTACAAAATTTATACACGTTCAAAGTTGATCCTTGTAGAATCGAATACCAAAATTTGACCGGATCAAAGGCTCTTAGATTAACCTTTCTCTAAGTGACTCCTATGAACATTTTTCACCTAAAAAGCATTCTTAACACTGGGATAATGAGAATGAAACATGTATTAAAATATAAATCATGGGATATAATTTTACACATGTAGGAACAACGATTCAAAATCTAGCTCGAAAATGTAGGGTATTACAAAAGGAGTGAGAATAAAAAAATAAATTTAAATATAATTATATAGAAAAAATAATGATACAGTTTACAAAACTCATTTACTATTGATAGGGAGTAGAAAAAGTAAGTTGTAAAGATAAAAAAAAATGTATTTAATTACATCGTATTACTGGTGTGTGATGCTTTCATAAAAAGATGGAAAAAAAGAAAGTATATAGATGAAACACCCTAAACCTTGTTCTTTGCAAAAATTCATGGGTTTTGGACATTTTGTCCATGTTACGACTCTAGGATACCAATATGATTGGGTGCCTCTCTCGTATGTTAGGTAGTGGATTTTGGTTGGGATTCTTCCCAAGGTATGACTTAATATCATACTAGTCATATATTTAGATAAGAGGTGTTTGATGCCAAGTCATATGATACTTATTGGCTTACCTAGTTGAATATGTCCAAGATACGATTTATGGGTACTTTTCATACCCTAAGATAGAATTATACCTAGGTGTTCGGATGATGGTTAGTATAGGGGACCATGGTGGGGTCTACGGTATGAGTTAGGTTACCACTTTTACGCTAGGGTACGGCTAAGGGGGCTGAGTCGTACCCTCTTGGAACTTGGTTTTTAGTTTTTAAGCTAAGGGTAGTTTGGATATTTCCCACCTTAAAACCTTATGTCCCTACATTATATAACACTTGGTGGCCTGTTATAACACTAATTATAATTTCAAAACACTACAAATATCCTCTTTAAACACTCTCTTAAAGATTGGAGGCTAGGATTTCAACAAGTCTTCTTCAAAGGGCTCAAGAGTCAAGTTTCTCTCCAGTATTCTCTAGTATAAGGAATATACTCTTCCCTCATTGTTATTTTCAACTAAATTCATATTTTAATGTGTTTTAAACATTGGTTATGAATCATGAATGGTGGTTTTGGGAACATATGTTGAGGGTTTTGATGTCTATTATTGAATGTTGGTTTAAATTGTGTTTTCACATATTTTTGGTGATAGTTTGAACATGTGGGTTCTTGTTCATTGTGGTTTGAGAAATAGGTCATGGTTAACCCTTATTTTTATGTTTTATGCTTTGGTTTTGGTCTTGGAAAAGGTATTCCCTCAACATGTTTGACAAAATGCCTTAGAGAATATTTTTACTCTACTGTTCAACTTTCATTGGGACTATTGCATGACATGGTTTGGTAATGGAACCATAAATGGATTTAGATGGTTTTGCATTGATATAAATGTTTTGAGTGGTATAAATAGTTTGGAATGATTTTTAAATGGTTTGAATGGTAAAAATGGTTTGGAAAGGTTAAATAGTAAAACCATGGTGGTTATGAAATATAATTAAATAAAAACCTTGTGGGGTACATGGGAATCCCCCAAGAGGATGAAATAATGAAATTGGTTTGAATGTTGAATGTCTTGTGGGGTACAAGGGAATCCCCCAAGAAAAGCTTAATAATGAAATACTTGTAGGGTACATGGGAATCCCCTAAGTAAGCTTAATAATAATATACTTATAGGGTACACGGGAAACCCAAGTAAGCTTAATAATGATGTACTTGCGGGGTAAATGGGAATCTCCTAACCAAACTAAATAATATAACTTATGGGGTACATGGGAATCCCCTAAGGTTGGCTTAGGATGTCTCTTACAAGCTATAGTTGGTATGACAATACCACTACTGATAGCATTGGTTAATAATAAATGGAATGGTGGTTTGGTTGTATAGTAATAGTTTTGATTGGGCAATAATGGTGGGGTATGGTAGGTAACCGTGAAGGTGTGATTCCAAAGGACGGACACATGAAACTTATATTTGCTGACATGAGGATTGGGTATGGCAACCCTATACTTGAATGGTATACGGGAATCCTCTAACACTTGAATATATGTATTATGGAGAGCAAAATATACATGGGAATTCTTTACTCCTATAGGATCTTTGGTTTGTGCGGCTACACGCATTGAAGCTCATCCAAGGGGTAACAATGGACCCTTAAACCCCGTGGGTGGGTTATGATAGTTAAGCTGCACATACCCAGGTTAATTATATTAAGGGTATGCTAAACCCGATTCCCTTCCCCAGCATGGATTATATAATATATATGTCTATGTATACTTATGTATGGTTATAAATGCATATGGATGGTTTACTTGGTTTCAAAGGTTGGTATTATTTTATTCGTATCCTGAATGCATGCTAGCATTTACCCGCTAACCTATCTTTAGGCGGCTATATCCTTATATGATGCAGGAATTGGCCATACTACTCTTCCTACTCATTGATTGGATTTAGGGAGAGTTGGTGTTGGATTAAAGTGGTGAGCTTCCATAGTTTAGAAGGCGTCCATTTCATTTCATAGATTACTTTGTATACTTTTGTCTTTTTATAGACTTGGTTTTTGGCTATGGTCGGGGGCATGGCCCAACTAGATACTCTTTGGTTTTGGTTTAGAGGCTTTGTATGGACAACTGTGGACTTGGTTATGGATCGATTATGTTATATATATATATATACAAATTGATTTATCATTATTTTGGTTTATGGTTTTTGTTTGGTTAGTGGTTTTAGTTATTGGATGGATCGACTTGGTTGGGTTGGCCTCAAATATAGGCTTATCCTAAAGTCATTACATGTTAATTTTACTATATTGTTATATGTTCGGAGTTCATCCAACTCAAGGTATATGTGTTGTCTGGTTGAGTTGGGCATCGAGGGTGGTCTCCCATCTGGGTTGGACTTAAGATTGCCTATTACGACAAGGCCCCAGTTTGGGTCCTGTCAAGTTGGTATTAGAGAGACTAAGTTTTGGTGTCATGGGGTATCCACAAACCCCTGTCGAGTAGATTCTTGCTTAGGGGTGTATTGTGCACCATATTTATAATCAGCAGGCTATGAGACATTTAGGAATGTTTCACTTTCTTATTATTCTACTTTTACAATATGGAGTCTAAGGTCTTGAAATTTTCCTTAAATCATCTTTGGTTTACTTTTCAGATGATGCCCTCTCAATGATCTAAAGTTTATGGAAACTTACCTGTCCCACTCGAGGACAACATAGATAGATCTAGTTCAACTAATAGTGCACAGACCCAGTCAAGAGCCATAGTTTCTTATTTTTCCCATAGTGTTCAACCGATCTCCTCTAACCCTACTTTAGAAGGTGGCACTCATGCTTGGTTACCTAAAGGAGGGCATACCAATGTCAAGTTTTGACATTCTATTCACCTATTGACCCAAATAATGATAACTCTGTCATGCCAATTTGGTCTTATTAATACGAAAGAGAATAAGGCAAGATCGGTAAATTGGCAGAGTGAGAGGTCTCAGTTTTCTGAACAAAGGGGTGGCCAATAGTATAGTGGTAAATGGTCAAAGAGGAAGAGTTTGGTGGGTCCTAACTCCTACTCTATGTCTTGTGCTCTCTACCCGAATTTATTGGGAGGCAGACATTATCAGATTGTTAATTCTTCTAGGGCATGAGGTACCCAATCTTGGGCCATTAGGGCCCCATCTATATCATCCTACCCTCTTTATAGATTTTTTGGTTGGTTGTACCATAGTTGTTGCAAGGAAGTGAGGAATCGTTGTTTTAGTTGTGGTCATTTAGGTCACATACAATAGAAGTGCCTCATAATAATTGTCGCTTGGAAAAATAGGGTACTTGTTTCCACTTCTCTAGTTCTTGCACCATGAGAATTTTCTTCTAGCTCTAATATTAGTCAGGATCGTCTTAATGCTCTCATTATTCCTTAGGAGTCTGAAGCATCTTCTTGTGCTAACACTAGTATGTTGAAAAATCTTTTCTCATTATGAGTATTGGTTTCTTGGTCTTGGATTTCCCTTCTCTATTTGTGGTTGTGTATTTTTGTTTTGGTCCTATGGTTATTTTGGATTCTTCTCTTTTTCTCTTTCAACCCTGGTAGGTGACTTTGTAATTGCTAAAAGAGTCTATGAGGAAGGTAGTTTTTCTTGATAGTAAAAGGGGCTTTGGTGGATTTATTAGACTCGAATATGGTGGATTTTGATAGTATACGGGGGATGGATTGGTTCTACTCATGCTATGTCTCATTAGGCTATCGGGCCTATAAGGTTGTCTTTAGATTCCTTAGTGAGTCGGTTATGCATTGGGAGGATGGTTTTGTTCCCTAACTATTAAGGGGAAGGGTTACATTATATCATAGAACTCAGAGATTGGTCTCCAGGAGGTGTCTCTATCATTTGGTCTGGTTAAAGATTCTAATTCGGGAGGTCCTTCTTTGCATTAATTTTTGGTGGTGAGTGAATTTCCTAAGGTTCTTTCTAATGACCCTAGTGGTGTCTTTCTAATAGGGATGTTGGTTCGAGATTGGTCTTTTTTGGACACTTGTCCCATTTCTATTCTTTCTTTATAGAATGGTTTTGATTGAGTTAAAGAGGCTTGAAGGGAAATTAAGGGATCACTTAGATGAAGGTTTCCATGCGTAAAAGGAATGGTTCCCTAGAAATGTATAGGTTAGCTATTGGTGAATAAGAAATTTGGGGTGTCCTCCTTGTGGGGTGGACCATGTATGTGCATATTCTATATGGGATGATTTGCTAGTAGTGCATGGTGGTTGATAGATACTAGGTTTGAACTTAGATATTTGATTTTTATAAAGGGAGTATGTTAGCTCGGGGATAGAAATACGAGAATTATGGAGGTAAATTGGTGGGTTGGATGAGGTATGTAGAATGGGTAAGGTTGACGACTTAGAGAATACAATAGTGAGAAAGTGGTGACTTTTAGGACGAAGGTTCTGGCTGAACAGATATATATAGTTTGGGGGTCTAGTCATTAGATAGGTTAGAGCATGGAGTTTATATGACTATGCTGGGCTCCAGGTAGAATATGGATGAATAAGGTTTTGGGTATAGGAAAACCAAGTGTCGCTAGTATACATCCTTAATGATACCCATTAGAGCAGAGTGTTGTACTTATAGGTGTCTTGGGATGAAGGCCGAGGATTAATTTAAGATTTTCTTTTAGCGGTGGACTTTAAGGAAGGTGGGGTTTCTTATCCTAGTGATTCTCTTCTATCTCGGCTACTGTACTAGTGTTTCATGTATTCTTATAGTGCTTATGCCTAATGTTCGCATTTTACATTCACCTTGCTTTGGGGATATGATTCTTGACTTTACACTATATTACCTATGGTATATGTAATTGTGTTTCTTTCTGTACTCAGTCCTAAGGACTTCTTTTATGGTATGGTTATGTGGAGATGGTTCTTTATTATCGTCATTCGAGGACAAATGATCCTAAGTTGGGGAGAATAAAACACCCTAAACCTTGCCCTCATAAAATTCATAGGTTTTGGATATTCTGTCCATGGTATGACTCTAGGGTACCAATCGTACCTAGCATATGACTTGGGGTGCCTCTATAATATGTTAGGCATTGGATTTTGGTTGGGATTGTACCAAGGTGTGACTCAATATCATACTAGTCGTATGGATGGATATAAGGTGTATGATGCCAAGTCGTATGATACTTATTAGCTTGCCTAGTTGAATCTGTCCAAGATACGATTTGTGGGTACTTTTTGTACCCTAAGATATGACTTAGACCTAGGTGATCGTATGATAGTAAGTATAGGGGACCATGGTGGGGTCTAAGGTATGAGTTAGGGTACTACTCGTGCCCTAGGGTACAACTAAGGGGGTTGGCTCATACCCTCCTCGGACTTGGTTTTCAACTTTTAAACTGAGGATAGTTCGTACATTTCCTACCTCAAACCTTTATTTTTTAACATTATATAACCCTTGGTGGCCTCTCATAACACTCATTAGAATATCAAAACACTCCAAATATCCTCTTTAAACACTCTCTTGAAGATTGGAAGCCAGAGTTTCTACAGGTGTTCTTCAAAGGGCTCAGGAGTCAAGTTTCTCTCAGGTATCTTCTTGTATAAGACATGTACTCTTCCTTCATTGTCAGTTCTAAATAAAAGCATGTTTTAATGTGTTTTAAACATTGATTATGAATCATGAATAGTGGTTTTGGAAACATATGTTGAGGGTTTTGATGCATATTGTTGAATGTTGATTCAAATTATGTTTACACATGTTTTTTGTGATGGTTTGCACATGTGGTTACTTGTTGGTTGTGGTTTAACAAATGGTTCATGGGTAACACTTGTTTTTTTGGTTTATGCTTTGGTTTTTGTCTTGGAAAAGGTATGCCCTCAACATGTTTGATAAAATTTCTAAGAGAACGTTTTTACTCTATTATTGAACTTTTATTGGGACTATTACATGGTATGGTTTAGAAATGGAACAATAAATGGATTTGGATTGTTTGGAATTGGTATAAATGTTTTGAGTGGTATAAATGGTTTAAAATATTTGGAATGATTTTTAAATATTTTAAATAGTAAGATTGGTTTTGAAAGGTTAAATAGTAAAACCATGGTGGTCATGAAATCTAATCGAATGAAAACCTTGTGGGGTACATGGGAATCCCCCAAGAGGATGAAATAATGAAATTGGTTTAAATGTTGAATGTCTTTTGGGGTACAAGGGAATTTCCCAAGATAAGCTTAATAATGAAATACTTGTAGAGTACACGGGAATCCTCCAAGTAAGCTTAATAATGAAGTACTTGTGGGGTACACGGGAATCCCCCAAGTAAGCTTAACAATGAATTACTTGCGGGGTACATGGGAATCCCCCAAGTAAGCTTAATAATAATGCACTTGTAGAGTACATGGGAATCCCCCAAGTAAACTAAATAATGTAACCTATGGGGTAGATGGGAATCCCTTAAGGGATTGGCTAAGGACATTGCTTGCAAGATATAGTTAGTATGATGATATAACTAATGATAGCCTTGGTTAATAATAAATAGAATGGTGGTTTGGTTGTGTTGTAATGGTTTTAATTGGGAAATAATGGTGTGGTGTTATAGCTAACCGTGAATGTGTGAGTCTAAGGGATGGACACTTAAAACTCATGTTTACCGACATAATGACTGGGCATGTCGACCCTATACTTAAGGGGTACACGGGAATCCCCTAATACTTGAATATATGTATCATAGAGAGCGAATGGTACACGAGAATCCCATACTCCTATGGTATCTTTGGTTTGTGTGGCTATACGCATCGGAGCACATCCAGGGGGTGACAGTGGACCCGTATAGCCTGTGGGTGGATTATGACGGTTAAGCTACACATACCCAAGTTAATGGTTTTAAAGTCATGCTAAACTAAGTTCCCTTTCCCGACATGGATTATAAAATATATATATATATATATATATATATATGTATATGTATCCTTATGTATGGTTGTGAATGCATATGGATGCTTTACTTGGTTTTAAAGGTTGGCATTATTTTATTCTTATCTTGAGTGCATGCTAGCGTTCACCCACTAACCCATCTTCAGGCGGCTGTATCCCCACGTGATACAGAAATCGACCGTACTACTTTTCCTACTCATTGATCGGATTTAGGGATAGTCGGTGTTGGATTAAAGTGGTGATCTTACATAGTTCGGAAGGCATCCATTCATCTCATGGATTACTTTGTAGACTTTTTTCTTTACATTGACTTGGTTTTTGGCTATGGTCAGGGGTATGTCACGACTAGATACTCTTGATTTTTGGTTTAGAGGCTTTGTATGGCTAACTGTGTACTTAGGTACGGATTGATCATGTTATATATATATATACAAACACACACATTGTGTTATCATTTTCATTTTAGTTTATGGTTTTGGTATGGTTAGTGGTTTCGGTTATTAGATGGATCGACTTGGTTGGGCTAGTATCGGATATAGGCTTATCCCAAAATCATTACATGTTAATTATGATATCTTGTTATATGTTTAGAGTTCATCCGACTCAAGGTATATGTGTTGGTTGGTTGGGTTGGGCATCGAGGGCAGTCTCTGGTTTGATTTGGATTTGAGATTTTCCAATACGACAAGGCCCCAGTTTAGGTCGTGTCAATAGACGAGAAGGTATATGAAGAAGCTAGTTAATTAAATAATGTGCAAAACGTGAATGTATTTGTGATGTATTAAAGTGGTTAGGGAAAATGGTCACTACTTCTAACCAAAACTAGTTCGTACCTATCTTTTAGGGAACTAGTGGTTAGGGAAGATAAACATTAAGTCCTACTTTATGTTATATTTGATATTCTTATATCGATGGAGTAGTACATTATGGGAAAGTTTATGATTCATCATATGTTTCATGTGGAATTTTTTGTGAGAGTAAGCATAATTATTATACCCATTCATATGGTATTATACATACTTGTGAGTGATTATGGGTAACTCTCTTATTGTGAGGGCCACATGGTTGACAAAATATAGATAAATCATTTGATTTCTTAATTTGATAATCTATGAGTGTTTTTAATATTTTAAAGTTGGTTCTTGAGGTTACGTGGTCTAGAAGTAGTTGTTCATGAGTTTTAAATATGTTTACTGATTAAGGCCTAACTGTTATGAACTTGTCATCTATAATTGTAGTAGTCTTTTAAGTAATCTTATTTCATTTGGTGTAGTTTATAGTAGAGTCTAAATCATGGGTGTTTAGCTTATTTGAGGACAAACAAGATCTTAAGTGCGAGGTGTTGATGGTAGGATAAAATCATGCATTTATACTATAATTTTCCTTACACTTTACTTGTTTTAGTGTATAGGTTTGAGCTTACTTTATTTAAAATAAACTTCTTTAGCTTGTCTTGATATGTGGGATGGTGAAGAATAGATATTGTATGGCTTTAAGCATTTTAGAGTATAAAATGAGATTTTAAGTCTTAGTAGTAGCCAAGAAGATGATTCAGAGTAAATTCAAAGATGGTAGATGTCACAAATCAACAACTAGGTCATGATGACACTTTTCACTACCCATCCTGGATAAGTAAGAGATCACTCAAACTGATAAATGAAACATGAAAATAACTAAGGAGAGGCTTCAAGAAAAAAATTCAAACCAACAAAAGATATAAACGAAATAAAAATCTGGGTAACATATCATAAAAACCCAAAGAAGTGATGTCAAAGTGTAGAGCATCCAATACACTATTTGAAGACAAGTAAAACACATACTCTATCTCCAAAAATAAGTAAAGACATAATAAGGTAAAAAGAGGTTTGAAAGTCAACTTTGATCCCTAGAGAAACCAAGTACCTCAATCACAATCTCAAAAAAGCACGATTATCCACCGTGAGTTTTACTTGAGCTAGGATCTGCACAATATAGGTGAGTACAGTCCGTTTGTACTATATAAGTATCAATCAATTAAGCCATGTAAGAAATAAGATAAGTAAAATATGTTATGTACATATCACCTACAAGCATAAAAGTCCCAAATGATGGCTCATAAAAGTGTCTCACTTTCTTTCCAAAATAGTGTTTCTCAATCGTATTAGTGTCTCATGAATTTATATGTTTGAAATAATGATGTAATTCTCACAATCAACTCAATGATGATATTCAATTTATCAAACACACAAACACTCATACATATGTATAAGTTATTCCAGAAATCAACTCAATATGTCCATAATTCATCATTATCAATTCGAATCAGGCACCATCAGGTCAAATATGAATGTAAGACATTATTAATATCATATTGACCCTTAACTTGGATATTTTTATCATGATAAAAACAACCAATAATTAAATAAGGCTTATATTAGAAAAATAAGCCCCTATACGAGCATCATATCTAGAATAACGACATTTCAATGTAAAAATAGGTAAATGATGTCAAATAAAGCCCTTACATGAGCATCACATAATATCAGATATCACAACCAACCATAATAAAATGTAATCCCCTAAACAAGAGCACAACAGTAAAAATAATCTCAAATTATATACCCCATAACTATTTTCCCCAATCCATAACATGTTTTATTTATTTATTAACTATCCAGCCCAATCTGAAAGAAGTTAAGTCATAACCTACCTCAAAATGACAAAATCTCAGTCTAAAGTGCTTCGATACAGAGACTTCCCCTTGCAAACGGCCTCAAAATCAACTACATCATTCAAATATAACATCTACGAATTAAAAAAAAGTCAACGATACCCATATTGCCCATATTCGAATCGGGTCCAAAATGAGTTTGAAAAACAAGTTCTAGAATGAAAGGAATAAAATTGGAATTTTGTTTTTACAAAAAATTCCCATGGTTTTTAGAGTCTGAAGGATAAAACTCATACTAAAATAGGTTAAAAAGGAGGTCCAAATTGAAGAAAAGCTCTTTTGAAACCTTATTGGTAAAAATCCAAAAATTTTCATTTTGAAATCATGATTGAAAGGATTTTTAGATGATATAATCGATGAAAAATAATGGGAATAAGATTGTAGATTTGTGGATCTTACCCAAGCACAAATGGTGAATAAATGCTCAAGAGTCACCCAAACCCGAAGCTCAAAGGACCAAAATTAGAGTAAAAACATGAAAATGGATTTATATACTATTCAGTGAATTGTACCTTGCAATCGCAGACCCTACCTCATGATCGTGAGGGTTAAAGTTTGACCGGCTAAATTATTGGTCTTTGCATTCACAGCTAAGGCTTCCCATTTGTGAAGGTAGATGAATCAGGCCTTCACATTCGCAACAACCTTGTCATGTTCGCGAAAAAGGACTCCATGCCCTTCGTGATCACGTATACCACCTCGCGATTATGATGAAGAGTGATTTACCTCTCCCCATTTCCATCTAGAGGTGCATATTTGCAAAGAAGGATCGATGCGCTAGCTGATTTTGCATGATTTTGAATTCTCTGAATGGAACCTCAACATTCATTTGGGGCCCGAAAGAAGTAAATCATATATACTACTAGGCTAATTTTGACGTTCCAGACTCAATGACGATGTTGAATTTTTGAAAAAAAAGATTGTTTTCACAAATTAACCCCCAAGACCCCCTTTCTACCATTTTCCAACTAGGCCGTCGAAATGGGATATAAAAGCCCCAAATCAAAACCAACTCCGTTACTAACCAAAATTTGAAATTTTGCAAAGAGTGTTTTTCCATCCGATACTCAAAATAATAAATGCTAACCAAAATCAACTATATGGCTTCTCAAACCTCTATAATCCATAAACTCACACAACTTATTCTCTATCACATCAGGAGTTGTGCCAACCATCCCCAAACCTCAAATCAATATATAGAAACTACAGGGAAGGAAAACTGTTCAAAACACATAAAAATAAAAAATTCACAAATTTAGGTCTATAGAATCCACCACTTAACCTATAGTTCATCCTCAAATTAAAAGACAAGCAAATACCGAAATTGATAAAAAACTGAAGACAAGGAATATCTCTAGAATGCCACTGTCTAATATCTTGGACTATAATAGAGACTGGCTTCTCAACAAAGGTCAACCTCTCATCCAACTAAACTGAATCCCAATGAAGCACATGAGATTCTTCCGAGATATAGCGTCAAAGCATAGATACATGAAAAAACTAAATGAACAACTAAAAAATCTGGAGGTAATGGAAACTTATAACAATATTCCCAATAGTCTAATGTACCTCAGGTTGTCATTTTCCCTCTTCCCAAACCTCATCACACCCTTCATGGGAGACATAAGAAGGAAGATTCGATCACCAGCCCCAAACTTCAAAGCACAAAGTGTACGGTCAACATAACTTTTATTCATACTCTAAGCTTCCCAAAGCCTATCTTGCATCACTCGTAGCCTATCCAAAGAATCACAAAGCAAGTCGATACCACATGGTTCAACCTCTAAGGGATCAAACCAGCCAATAAGGGATCAACAAGGCCTACCATAAAATGCCTCAAAAGGGGTCATCTCAATACTCGAATTGTAGTTATTTGTTAGACACCGTAAAATCCTAAAGCTTAATTCAGTTCTTTAAGCTTGTCAAGGTGTCTCAGACTTAGAAAATTCTAGCTAGGTTCCCAGACTTAGCCTATTATTGACCTTCAAAAGTTGGCAAACTCATTTTGCAACCTTAACGTCCTTTAATGGTCCGTATTTTTATTAGTTCATGATCAGGAAGGTCAATAGATATTTCTGGACAAGTTTTAGAATTTTTGAAACGCGTTCAGATCATGTTCAGATTCCCAAAATAGTAGACCAATGCGATATGGCACGCCGCGTCGCCAATCGCGTTGGTCAACATTTATGCAGGCTACCAGGGACAAAACTTCAAAGGCTCGATACGATTATGGCACAACACATCGAGTATCGCATCACAGCCTTCAACGTACTATGTTGCTTGTAGTGTGGGCACCCAGTTTTTAGTCTTTAAATGTTCGTATTTTTAAGTGTAAAAAGGTCAATTTTCCATCCTTTGATAGACCCAATAACACGTGATTCAGCCATATTTCCCCCAAAATATAGAGTTTATCTCAAGTTTCTCTCAAGAACAAGTTAGGGTGTTCAATTAAGGATTCAACTTCAATACTCAAATTCAAAAATCTCTCCATCAATCTTTGTAAAATCAGGAACTAAGGTATGTCCAGTGTTGATTTATAGATTCCTTTCATCCATGAAGTCCAATAATCCTCTTTCAAATTATAAATTATGATATTTATGTTGTGGGTTATTTGTAACCATGTTTATCTTGTTGTATGATTCACAAGTTGGAATCTTTATGAGTTTTCATAAAACTACGTTAGCATACAAGATACAATCCATGAATTAGGCTATTTATGATGTGTAATTTGATGATTGTACCTATGCCCTAAGTTATGCATGTAGGGTGTTTGAAAAAATGCCTAGGAGGAGAGAAATTAGGTACTATAGCTCAATTGTGACTCAAATAATAAATGCATGTTTTATCCTTATGACCAAGACTAGCTTCTATGATATTATGTGCATTATAAGTATTTGATGGAATGTTCATGAGATTTGGTTGATGAAAGTATGACATATCTATATGCAATTCTATCCATGTACAACATTATGACCACCATGTGTTTCATGAAATCCCCAACTTATTGCATTATGAATTGTTGATATCGGTTATGTGTTCACGAAGTTTCAAGTCTTGTCAGTTTCATGCTATCGAGTCCTGGGGGACTTGTACTGGACAATTTAGCTGTGTGCCAAGAGCCAATGTTAGTTTTTATGATACTACCATTCAAGCCATGATCATAAGAATTCAGTCAGTTGCATGACCCAGGAAAACTCAGTAATTTTATAATCTCATAATCTCAGTCAGTTATCCGATCTTTGTAATATTCCATCAGTCAACAAAATTTAGTAAACTCTGTTCAAATCAGCTAAAAGATACTATCAATAACAGTTCAGTTCAGTTTAAATAAGTTCAATGTCTCTTCAGTTAGGAGTAGGATTCAGCACCAAGTGAACCCAAGGATGGGGACTCACCTGTTAGTTAGTAAAGGGTGTGATCTTTAGAAGCAATCCTTGCATTCCAGAACTATATAGAAAGCATAGGTTGAAATTTACCCTACAAGTTTAGGCGTTATACACCTCATTTGAGTTTTCCTACTAGAAGGGGTTGACGAAAAAGCTCCCTGTCAGAGAGGGTTTACTCACAGCTTATCTTTACCCGTGGCACGGTACTGATACCCTTTTAGTTGGGGTTACAAGTTGGTCCCCACCAGTTCAGTTTTGGGGCATGTTGGTTAGATGATTACCTCCCACAGTCTCAGTTTTGGATCATGTATCAGTAATAGAACTTAGTTCAGTTCTACAGTTTTAGGACTGTCAGATACAGTAGCTCAGATCAGTATGAAACTCAGCTAGTTCCATCAGAATCAGTACTTTCAGACACAGGCACCCAGTTAATAGTATATTAATTTTACAAAATTCATATTATTCAGATTTTAGGACTGTTAGATACAGTCAATTAGACTAGTTCCTTATAATCAGAACTATCAGAAATAGTCATTCCTTTATCAGTAATATGACATCAGTTCCTCAGTACTCAATAGACTTAGTCTTTCAGTATCCCAGTATTAGTACCCAGATATCAGTAAATCCACGCTATTAGAATTCATAAGTCAGTGTTATCATGATCTCAGATATAGTTACATATTCATGCATGTATTTTCACATTCATATTATTCAGTCAGTTTGTATTGTTCATGCATATCAACCATTACATTCAGCCTACCTCACTTGCATACCAGTACATTCAATTGTACTGATGCATTTGCGCT
This sequence comes from Capsicum annuum, assembly GCF_002878395.1. NCBI lineage: Eukaryota > Viridiplantae > Streptophyta > Magnoliopsida > Solanales > Solanaceae > Capsicum > Capsicum annuum. Next base: position 102,056,967 of record NC_061121.1, on the reverse strand, counting down.
ATGGTATTTTATACCATGGGTTCAGAAGCACTCACTCCAGAGTATTAGTAGCATTCTAGTTTTAGTATTCAGAGTCAGCAGTGAGTCCTCATCATTTGATAATGTTATTATATGATTATTTCATTCTTTTAGTACTTAGTTTATTTTAGCAGATGGGCTTAGTTGGGGTATTGTCCCATTAACTCTTTATTCAAACAGTTTAGTTTTAGAGGCTTTCAGACTACAGCATGTTCAGATAGTTATTTCAGTTGTTTTGATTTTGTTATACCGTATTTTTAGTTATGTATCAGTATTGAACCTTATGGCTTTTTAGTTCATGTTTCCACATTTACGATATTACCATTATTATTCAGAGCTCAGTTACAGATATTAGTTATGGGTTAGCTTGTGGTCCTTCAGAATTATGAGCATCGTTTAGCATTCTGGGTACCAGATTCGAGACGTTACAAACTTGGTATCAGAGCCTAAGGCTCAACAGCGTCCTAGGAAGTCTAAAAAGTCGCATCTAGTAGAGTCTTGTACAGGTGTGTCTTGTACACCACTCTTATGTGCAGAAGGCTATGAGATATTTTAGGAACAGTTTTCCTTCTTTCAGTATTCATGTTCTGGGAGTGAGCATGAGCTTCAGTCAAAATCTCAGTTTAATCCCTTCTTCTCTTTCATTTATAGAACATACCTCCCAAAAGGGCTAACAAAAGAGGAATAGGGAATCAGTCAGCACCTCAGCCCATCTAGGCTAATCCTTTGGATGAGCACGTCTCTCACGCAGAATTCAAAACTGCATTCACTACTCTATCCAATTCTGTCACAGCTCAGAATGACTGGACAGCTGCTGTTCTAACCTACCCAGTGGCCAATTCTACTGCAGCCAGGATTCGGGACTTCACCAGAATGAATCCTCCCTTATTCTCCAGTTCTAAGTCTGAAGAGTATCCACACGAGTTCCTCGACCAGGTTCATAAAGTCACAGATATCATGGGAATGAATTTTAGTGAGAGTGCAGAGTTAGACGCCTTTCACATACAAGATGTAGCCCATACGTGGTTTAAGCAGTGGAAGGTAGACAGGGGTGCAGATGCATAGCCTATAGAATGGGAAGAGTTTGCTACAACTTTCTTAGGTAGATTCTTTCCCCTAGAACAGAAAGAAGACAAAGTGTTAGAATTTATCAACCTCAGACAAGGTAGCATGAGCATATAAGGAGATTCCCTCAAGTTCACTGTGTTAGCGAGGTACGCTCCTCATGTAGTAGCAGACAGTAGATCTAGAATGAATAAGTTTGTGTCTGGGATATCAGGTAGAGTAGTTAAGGAGTACAGGACTGTGATATTGACTAAGAAGATGGACATATCAAGGGTTATGGTCCATGCTCAACAGATTAAGGAGCAAAAACTTAAGAAAAATGAGGGGGAAATAAGAGGGCCAAAACTGGTAGTTATATTTTTTCGGTGGCCAGGGTCGCAGGGTGGTAACCGTTCTCAGCATAGACAGAATTTTTCAGCCCCAGTTCCATCTTCAGCTAGTGCACCAGTACCAAAGTTCAAAAATAATCGTAGAGATGGGGCACAAGGCTCCAAGACCTAGAGGAGCGAGAATAGGGTTTTTACTTATCTACTTTGTGAAAAGTGTGGTAAGCATCATAAGGGTATATGTTGAACCGATAGTGATGTGTGTTTCAGATGTGGAGAGACAGGTCATAAGGTCAGAGATTGTCCTAGGCCTGGTCCTAGAAGTAATCACAGTCGTCCTTCAACTCAATACGATCCCTCAAATCATTAGGGTGCCAATTCCAGCGCTATCAGTGGGCAACGCCCAGATAGACTCTATGCACTTCAGTCCTGACAGGATCAGGAAAGTCCTCCTGATATAGCCACTGGTATGTTACATATCCCTCATTTACATGTTCATGTTTCTTCAGATTTAGGAGCTTCCCTTTTCTTTTATAACTCTTTGCATAGCAGTCAACTTTAAGGTCAGACCAAATATTAATAGGACCTTTTTCCAGTCCCCACCCCAGTGAGTCAATCTAACACAGCCCGACAGGTATACAGGAACTATCCGATTATGAAATCTCTGAAAGTCAGGACTTTAGGTTCCAATAGTAATACCAGTATGTGTAGGAAATCCATAAGGGAAGATGATTCCCGACCCATTCCTTTCTCAATGCAAAGTTTTGTACTTCAACCATCACGATACTTGCGCATGCTTTCTATTTCTGTCCCACGAATACGACTTATATCCATGATCTTTTCATAAAATAGTGTGAGTTCCAAGATCCTCGTATGAGGAGTCCAAGTTTATCCAATGTTGTGGATTATGTTCTACGAATTCAGAAATTACAAACATAGTTTGTGCACTCATGACTCATGTTCTCATGTCATGCTTTACAGTATACTTAGCCCACACGATTCATGACTTCACTCCTAGTGTTCAGTCAAGCTCAGATTATGCCATGTATACCCTCAGTTTAGATACCTTGGTGAATCTATAGTGTTAATGTTACATCCTGTAGGCGTCAATTATAGTGTCAGTTCAGTAATCAATATTCAGTAAAGGACTTATATAGTCCTACAGAACCATGGCTTTCAGCTATTAGTTATGTAGGCATCAGAATTTAGTACTCCTGTACTAGTCTAACCCTCAGTTATAGAAAACCAATATTCAGTCTCAGTTATAGTCTTAGTTATGGTTACAGTCTCAATTATCATCTTAGGTATAATCTCAGTCCCAGTCCGAGTCCAGTAGTTAGATCAAAAACTCAGTCCAGTTTCAATATTACCTGACCATAGCATATGGCCATCAGTTACTTAGTTATTAGTATTACAGTACCTCAGTTTATAGAATATTTCTGAATTATGATTAGACGCCTGGTCTTGTGCTCCTAAGGTAATATATTTTTTCCTCACTCATGCTCAATTACCTCATGTTGCCCAGTCAGTCATTACCTCCTATGTATAATACCCTATAGTCTCAGTCCAGCTACCCAGACTAAGTACAGTTCAGTTTTACACACCCAGTATTCAGATATAAGTTATTCAGTTAATCAGATAAAGTTAGTATATATTTATGCATTCATGCTCATCACCCACACAAATATTTTCAGTAGTCTTAGTTGTAGTGTGTAAGGTCTAATCACTTTGTCTTAGCTTCAGATCCCGGATATCCAGTCGCGATTTAGTTCGTAGGTGCCTTATGCATCGCCCTAGTTTTCCTCAGAATCTCAGCAAAATTAGTATTCTATGAGGGACCTAGTGTCCCAAAAAGGAGATACACGATAATTTCCAAACTCTCATGACATAAAATATGCCATTATCTCTTCTCGTAATGAATTCAGTTTGGAGTAAGGGGGTACTTATAAGTTGACCCTCAAACTCCAACCTCAGTTGTAAGTCGCGTATTCAAGGTACTCAGTTAAGATCATGATATCTAGCTTGTGTATTACGTTCCAGACTCAGTTACATTCACGTGTTTCCGCTCGTGCATATCTAGTAATTAATTTCAGGCTCATTATCCAATTTCATGCTCAAATTTCTATGATAAACATGGTATCAATTACCATTGCAAATTCAGTCATACATTCATGAACCAGTTAATCATACATCAGATATGCATGTTCAGTATGATACATTCAGTTTATTGGTCATGTCAGTTATAGATTCATGTTCTAGTTGTTCATATTTAGAATGCACATCAGTTTATCTTTTCTTCTCTCTCAGTGAGTCTCATTCGAGGATGAATGTTCTCAAGGGGGATATTGTAAGACCCCATAAAATCCTAAAGCTTAATTCAGTCCTTTAAGCTTGTCAAGGGGTTCCAAACTTAGAAAATTCTAGCTAGGTTCCTAGACTTAGCCTATTATTGGCTCAAAAGTTGGCAATCTCATTTCACCACCTTAGCGTCCTTTAATGGTCTGTATTTTTATTAGTTAATGATCAGGAAGGTCAATAGGTGTTTCCGAACAAGTTTTGGATTTTTTAAAACACGTTTCGATCATGTTCAGAGTACCAAATAGTGGACCAACGCAATCATGGTGCACCGCATCGCCAATCGTGTTGGTCAATATTTGTGCAAGCTGTCATAGCCAAATATTTTGAGGCTCGATGCAATCATGGCGCGACACGGAGAGTATTGCGTTGCAGCCATCAACGTGCCACGTCGCTTATAGCATCGACACCCAGTTTTTAGTCTTTAAATGTCCGCATTTTTAAGGGCAAAAGGGTCAATTTTCCATCCTTAGATAAACTCAATAACACGTGATTTAGCCATATTTCACCCAAAATATAGAGTTTCTCTCAATTCTCTCTCAAGAACAAGTTAGGGTTTTCAATTAAGGATTCAAATTCAATACTCAAATTTAAGAATCTCTCCGTCAATCTTTATAAAATTAGGAACTAAGGTATGTCAAGTGTTGATTTATAGATTCATTTCATCCATGAAGTCCAAGAACCCTCTTTCAAATTATAAAACATGATATTTATGTTATGGGTTATTTGTAACCATGTTTATCTTGTATGATTCCCAAGTTGGAATCTTTATGTGTTTTCATGAAAAAACGTTATCATGCAAGATGAAATCCGTGAATTGAGTTGTTTATGATGTGTAATTTGATGATTTTACCTATTCCCTAAGTTGTGCATGTAGGGTGTTTGACAAAATGGCTAGAATGATAGAAATTAGGTATTATAGCTCAATTGTGACTCAAATAATAAATGCATGCTTTACCCTTATGACCAAGACTGACTTCCATGATATTGTGTGCATTATGAATATTTGATGGAATGTTTTTGAGATTAGGTTGATGAAAGTATGACATGTCCATATGCAATTCCATCCATGTACAACATTATGAAAACCATGTGTTTCATGAAATCCCCAACTTATTGCATTATGAATTGTTGATATTGGTTATGTGTTCACGAAGTGTCAAGTCTTGTCAGTTTCATGCTATCGAGTCTTGGGGGTACTTGTAACCAACAATTTAGCTATGTGCCTAGACCCAGTGTCAGTTTTCATGATACTAATATTCAATCCATGATCATTAGAATTCAGTCAGTTAATGATTCAGGAAAACTTCAGTTAATGACTCAGGAAAACTTAGTAATCTCAGTCAGTTATCCGATCTCAGTAGTATTCCATCAGTCAACAGAATTTAGTGAACTCTGTTCAAATCATCTAAAAAATACTATCAGTAATAGTTCTGTTCAGTTTAAATCAGTTCAGTGTCTCTTCAGTTAGGAGTAGGATTCAGCACCGAGTGAACCCAAGGATGGGGACTCACCTGTTAGTCAGTAGAGGGTATGATCATTAGAAGCAATCCTTGCCTTCCAAAACTACGTAGCCAGCGTAGGTTGAGATGTACCCTACAAGTTTAGGGATTATACACTTCATTTGAGTTTTTCTTACTAGAAGGGGTTGATAGAAGAGCTCCCTGTCAGAGAGGGTTTACTCACAACTTGTCTTTACCCATGGCACGGTACTGACACCTTTCCAGCTGGGGTTATAGGTTGGACCCCACCATTTCAGTTTTTGGGCATGTCGGTTAGATGATTACCTCCCGCAGTCTTAATTTCGGATTCAGTCTCAATAATAGAACTCAGTTCAGTTCTACAGTTTCAGGACTGTCAGATACAGTCGCTCAGCTCAGTATGGAACTCAGTTAGTTCCATGAAAATCAGGACTGTCAGACACAGTCACCCAATTAATAGTATATTAATTATACAAAATTCATGTTACCAGTAGTCAAATATTAGGGCTATCAGATACAGTCAATCAGACCAGTTCTTCATAATCAGAACTGTCAAAAACATTCATTCCTTTATTAGTAATATGACATCAGTTCCTCAGTACTCAATAGACTTAGTCTTTCAGTATCCCAATATTAGTACCCAGATATCAGTAAATCCACGCTATCAGAATTCATGAGTTAGTGTTATCACGATCTCAGGTACAATTACGTATTCATGCATGCATTCTCACGTTCATGTTATTCATTCAGTTAGTATTGTTCATGCATATGAACCATTGCAATCAGCCTACCTCACTTGCATACCAGTACATTCAATCGTACCAAAATATTTGCACTATTATGTTTTATACCATAGGTTCAGAAGCATACGCTCCAGAGTATCAGTAGCATTCTAGTTTCAGCAGTCAGAGTCAGCAATGAGTCCTCATCATTCAAGGATGTTATTATTTGATTATTTCATTCTTTCAGTACTTAGTTTATTTTAGCAGATGGGGTTATTTGGGGGATTGTCCCATCAACTCCTTATTTAGACAATTCAATTTTAGAGGTTTTCAGACTACAGCATGTTCAGACAGTTATTTCAGTTGTTTTGGTATTGTTATACCATATTTTTAGTTATGTATCAGTATTGAACCTTATGTCCTTTCAGCTCATGTTTCTATATTTACGATATTACCATTATTATTCAGGGCTCAGTTACAGATATCAGTCATTGGTTAGCTTGTGGTCCTTCGGGATTATGAGCACTATGTAGCTTTTTGGGTACCAAATTTAGGGCGTTACATCATTAATATGAGAAACAATGCCAAAGACAAATGTTTCTCCCACTGATCTCTGAAATCTATAATGCATCTGCAGAGCATATCCTCCAAAACTTGAATTCTCCATTTCGTTGACCATTGGTTTAGGGGTGATAACTTATGCTAAGATCAACCTGAGTACCTAACTCCTCATGAAAAGTCCGCCAGAAGCTAGAAGTGCATACTAAGCCTTTGTTTGAAATTATAGACAAAGGAACCCCATGAAGATAAACTATCTCACAAACATAGATACGGGCCAACCTCTCGGCATTAAAGAAAATCTGAATTGAGATGAAATGGGGTTATTTAGTCAACTAATCCATGATGAATCAAATGTTTTTAAAACAAAGAGAAGTACGAGGCAATCCAGTCATGAAGTCTAAGTGATCCACTCCTAATTCCACTTAGGGATGTGTAACCTCTGAAGTAAGCCACTTGGTCTCTGATGCACGATTTTCACCTACTGACAACACAAGTAATGAGCTGAAAAATCTACCACATCCTTCTTCATACCACCTCACAAGTAAAGTTGCTTCAAATTATGATACATCTTGGTCACTCCTAGTTAGATAGAATATCTGGAACAATGTGCCTTCTCCAAAATCAATCTCACCCAATCAGTGACTCTCGACTCAGAAACTCATCCACCAATCCTTAATACACCATCAGAATCAAGAGAGGATTTGTTATCTTTTCCACTCAACACCTTATCCTAAATTGATCTCAAAGTATAATCATCATACTAGTGAGCTTGAATCCACTCCATCAAGGACGATCTAGCATCAACAAAGGCTAAAATATATTGGGGTGTCAAAATATCAAGCCTAAGCATCTTGTTAGATAAAGGCTGAACCATCAAGTATAAAGGCTATTCTTGGTTCAAGAGATAAGCTAAACTCCCCACACTAGTTAACTTTTGAATCAAGGCACCCGCAACCACATTAGCCTTTTCCAAATGATATAAAATAATGATGTCATAATTCTTAATAAACTCAAGATAACGTCACTACCTCATATTAAGATCTCACTTTTTGAAGATGTACTGAAGGTTATGATGGTCCAAGAAAATCTCACAAGGCACTTCTTACAAGTAATGACGCCCCAATTTCAACATAAACACTACGATTGCCAACTCTAAATCATGGATAAGGTAATTCCTCTCATTAGACATTAATTGATGGGAGTCATAAGCTATCAACTTACCCTCTTACATCAACACCATACCCAAACCAATACTAGAAACATTATAAAATATGATAAAACTCACACCCTCCTTAGCTAAAGCCATGATATGAGCCAAGGTCAACAACTCTTTGAGCTTTTGGAATCTCTCCTCACATGCCACCGACCATTAAAAACCATTTTTCTAAGTTATTTAGGAAAAACAACTGTAATAGATGATAAAACCTCTATAAATTATTACCAATAACTTGGAAAGCCAACAAAACTCCAAATCTTGGAAGGAGAAGTAGGTCTAGCCCAATCACGAATTATTGTAGTCATGGTCGGATCAACCATAGTACCATCCTTAGTCACCATATGACCTAATAAAGAGATAGAATTCAACTAAAACTAACACTTAGAATATATTGCATACAACTTCTCCTCAAGCAATTTCTGAAGTATAATCCTCAAGTGCTTCATATGGTCAACCTCACTCTTGGAAAAATTAAGATGTCATCTATAAATCCAATATCAATGAAGTTGAGATATGGTCGAAACACTTAGTTTATCAACTTCATGAATATTATTGAGGCATTAGTAAATCCAAATGACATGATCAATAACTCATAATGATTGTACCAAATATAAAAAGTCATCTTCGGGACATTTAAAGCTCTAATCTTCAACTGGTGATACCTGGATCTCAAATCAATCTTAAAGAACACTGAAGCTCCCTGAAGTTGGTTAAAAAGATAATCAATGCAAGGAAGAGGATATTTGTTTGTAGCCATCACTTTTTTCAACTGGCTATAATTAATATGAGTACACATAGATCCATCTTTCTTCATCACAAGCAAGATGAGCATCCTAAGAAGATACACTAGGTCTAATAAACCCCTAATTTAATAAATCCACCAACTGCTCATTCAACTTCACAGGGGCATCTATGTGAAGAAATAAAAATATGCTTGGTGCCCGATTACACATTAATAACATAGGTAATATCATGATCTAGAGGTATACCAGGCAGATTCATAGGAAGTACATCCATGAACTCGTGAATAACCCAAATAGAATCCATCGGAGGTAGTAGGGCAATGCTTGTATCATAAATATGAGTTAAATAAGACAAACACCCTCTCTCTATTATGTGACAAGCATGTAGAAAAGATATAACACCCTTCAGAACCAAATTAAGCATACCCTTCCAAGATAAACTTGGCATACCTAACGTAGCTAAGGTCATGATCTTGGCATAATAGTCTAAAATAGAATGATAAGGAAATAACCAATCAATACACCAAAGAATATCAAAATCAACCATATCAAAACAATCAAGTCTGCCCAAGTCTCATGGCTCGCAAAGGTAACCACCTAAGATCGATATACCTGATCCACCATTAAAAAATCTCCTATGGGGGTAGAATTATGAAGAGGCATAGTAAGAGGCTCAAATACAATATCAAAACCCTAAGAAAAATATATAGACACATAGGAGAATATAGTCATGGGTCAAATAACACAGAAGTAGATCTATAGCAAACTTGGATGATACGTATAATAACGGCATCAGAGGTCTCTATCTGGGGTTTAGTAGGTATAGTATAACACTGATCACATATGCTCTTGGACTCAGTAACCCTATGAACACCTCCACAAGCACTTTTACCTCTACCCCGAGAACCTCTAATGGAACCCTACTACTCTATGAACCACCTTTCACTATAGAGATAGGAGTAGGTCTAAGAACACAATAAGGACAATCCTTGGACATATGGTAAATCTTATCATATAAAAATATCCTCTATATCCTGACTCAATCTAAAGAGGTGAAGCTAACTAGAATAACCACCTTGGACTGATGTATGGCTACCTGAAGTAACTGACCTTAAGGTCTACCACTTGATCCCTGTAAAGTGTCCTTAACCAACCTACCCTGATAACAAATGGAACTTCTATGAGAGAAATATTTACCTCAGAAGATATGTCCACTAAACTCACTATGATGACATGCCTTCTTGGTGCCTCCCTAAGTAGCCCAAATAATAGACTCGATCATCTTGGTGTGCTCAATAATGATCTAGAAAAAAGCCCCTAAAACTATGATCTGAGTTATAGACAACTGATAAGTACCATCCAACCCTTCACAAACTTCTGAATTTGGTCTAACTCAGTGGGGATTCTAGAAGCTGAATACCTGGATAAAGTGTGAAAACAAGCCTCATACTCAACAATAGTCATAGAGCCCTTCTCTAAGTAACAAAAATTATTATGCATCTGACATTAAAGATGATACGGTATAAATCTCTCTAAGAAGGCCTCAAAAAACTGATTCCAAGACACAGAAGGCAAACCCAAAGGTCTAGCAAATAACCTCCACCAATTCCTAGACACATCCGTCAACTTATAGGTAGTATAAGAAACTCCATGGGACTCAAGGAATCCAAGAAAACATAACTTCTCCTGGAAATCAACCAAAAACTCATAGGCATCCTCGCCAATAACACCACTAAACTTGGTAGGACCTAAGCCAATAAACCTCTCAAACCACTTCTAATAATTATAAGACATAATTATACTCGATGCAAAGGGAGGAATAGTAAGTTTGGAAAGCTAAGAATCCACATATGGGGGTACCATAGATAAAGGTTGTACTCCTAAAATAGGAACACCATAATCAAATACTGGAACAGAAGTTGGAACACCACTTAAAGACTGAGAAACACCATAAGAAGACACCGGTACAGATAGTAGAACCACGCTTGAAGTTAAAGGAATACCATAAATAGATGTCAACACAGATAGTGGTACGATACTCAAAATTAAAGGAACACAAATACACTTAAGGGAATACCCTCAATTGAGTTAATAATAGAATCAAAGACCCTCTAAAATTAGAGTAAAAACTGAACCTTGTGGAACCTGAGTTGGCCCTGCATCTCCTGCATGCTCAAACTCAGGCTTTGGGGAGGTCTCTCTAGTGTTAACTCTGACAGAGACAACTTCACATGAGCTTTCTGTACCTTGAGTTCATCCTTGACCCTTACCTCTTCCTCTAGTTTGGGACCCATCCTCGAATGTTGTCTTAGAATCACTAGCCTCTTGAGATCTAGTCCTCACCATATGTACAGAAAAGAGTTCAACATAACTTAGAACATTAGGTAAGAACAACTTACATGACTTAAAAATCAAAATTGAGAATTTTTTTAAAGACATCATATAGGCTATTGAATATAAATATGAACATCTATACATTATTCCATGAGAATCTTCTAGACATCATGCTTTTACACTTATGAGACCAGTGAACTTGGTTACTCTGATACTAATTTTTCATGACCCAAAAACAAGGTCATGATGGAACTTATCGTGGTCCATCCTTGATAAGAAAGCCGACCACTCAAATAGATAAAGGAGACATGAAAATAACTAAGACTAGACTTTAGAAAGAAATCAAACTAACACAAGACAAGAATGAAATTTAAATATGAATAACATAACATAAAAAACCCAAGAAGTGGTGTCAAAGTGTAGAGCCTCTAGTACATCATCTGAGTACAAGTAAAATATACAACATGTCTTCAAAAATAAGTAAAGAAATTATAAGGTAAGAGGAGGTTCAAAAGTTGACTTTGATCCCTAAAGTAATCCAGTACCTCGATCACAATTTTAGAAAAATACTATTAGCCACCGCAAGTCGTACTTGAGCTAGGATCTAAACCAAAAGGCACAGTAGGGGTGCATATGGTCCACTTGTACTAATTAGGTATCATAGGTTGACTGTGCAAAGTAGAAAATAAAATATACTATGATCACATCACATGCACGCAGAAAAGTACCAAATAGAGCTCACACTACCTCCATTTATAGTTCTAATTTATATATATATATATATATAAGTACACAAAAACAAAAAAAACAAAGATATAAAGGAAAAATACACAAAAACTAGAACAAGACAAGGAAAACTAAGAAAAACAATCAAGGTGCATATGAAAATATAATGCAAAATGTGAATGGGATGAATGATGAATGCCATCACATGACTTTCCATATACACCCAGCGAGCTCACAGATGCTAAATAGGACCCATAGAGGGATTACAAATTCATATATATGTCTCATATCTCAATCTCAATCACACCTCAACTCTCCTCTCCGACTCATGTTCATAGAGAGGATTTTCATAAAATTGTCTCATTTTCTTTCAAAACTAATATTTCTCAATTGGTACTAGTATCACATGAATTTACATGTATGGAATGAGGATGTAATTCTCACAATTAACTCACTTATATATATATATATATTTATATATACACAAACATAATCCATATGTCCATTATTATGTCAACTCAATATGTCCATAATTTATTATTATCAACCCCAATCAGACACCTTAAGAATAAATACACATACAAGACATAACTAATATCATATCGACCCCTAACTCGGGTATTATTATCATAATAAAAGTAAACAATACTCAAATAAGGTTTATATTATAAAAATAATCCCCTATATGGGCATTATATCTAGAATAAAGGCATTTCAGTGAACATATAAGGCCAATGATGTTACATAAAGCCTCCACACAAGAAACACACAATATTAAAGATCATAAACAACCAAAAAAAAATATAAGCCTCACGAGAATACAACAATAAAAAAAATCTCAAAATTTATATCCCGTAACTATTTTCTCCAACCCATAGTATGCTTCACTTATTTATTAACTACCCCTCAATCTAAAAGAAGTTAACCCATAACCTACCTCAAAACAATAAAATCCCAATTAAAAGAGCGTAAACATGAAGACTTAACTAAGAGAACGGCCTCAGTATCAATTAAAATATTCAAATATAGCATCTACGCATTAAAAAAACCCAATAATACTTCTATTGAGAAAATTTATTTTACAAAATACATTCCCTAAAGCTATTGGAGTATAAAGGATAAAATCCATGAAAAATCAAGTTAAAATAAGGTTTAAATCAAAGAAAAATTCTTTTTTAAACTTTACCAATAAAAGCTCTAATTTTTTATTTTAAAATTATGATTGAGAGGTGTTTTAGATGTTATAATGATGAAAAATAATAAGAATAATATTTTGGAGCTTATCCAAGCTCAAGTGGTGAGGATATCCGTGAAAAATTCCCAAACTTAAAGCTCAAAGGTTTAAAAATAGAGAAAATGTGAAAATGGACTTATTTACTATTCAATGAGTAGTACCTCACGATCGCAAGGGTCATATTTTGACCTAAAAATTATTTGCCTTTATATTTTCAGCCAAGGCTTCACTTCACAAAGGCTGATGAATCAAGCCTTCGCATTTTCCATAGTCTCATCACATTTTCAAAGTACCCCATTAACCTTTGCGATCACTAACTCCTGATCGTGATGAAGGGTGATTTCCTTCTCTACATTCTCTATTAGGATCCTATGATGTGCCATAATTTCATGACACTGTTGATGTTTAAAATAAGGAAATCATGCGAGAACTTGAGTATTCTTGTTAGATATGATGTGTTTTTGTGATGATTATGCAGAAAAATAGGTTTCAGAGGTAAAAATGAGAAATAAGAATGAAAAGTGGCTAATTTGGTGACCCATGAGTTGATATATCACTTGTGGGTGGGACCTACAGCTCATGAGTAGACATGTAACTCAAGTTTTAAAGCTGAAAAGTAAAGTTTGATTCCTACGAGAGGTCCTACGACTCGTGAATGAAATCCACGACTAGTGGGTGAAAGGTATGTGTTAAATACTAAAGACTAAACCTAAATTCTATTTCCATTATTAAGAGACATAACTCATGGATCTGATCCATGACTCAACCCATGAGTCGTAGGATGCTGTCGACCTTCTTTTTCTACACAATTTTGGATAGGATTTATCTTGTATCTATAAATACTCCCATTGTGTTTTATAATTAGTTTATGAACTTTTGTATTATTTTGAAGTTTTGGGCTATATTATTGCTCTTTGACTCATTGATTAGTTTTTAGGGATTCTAATCAATTTAAGATTTTAGTTTTTCATCTTATTCATGTAAGTACAAAATTATGCTTTCATATATGGATTTTTCTTACGTGGTTATAATCATGAGTATCTAATCCCCATAACTAGACCATGATAAATTAACGAAATAGGGTTAAGTGCAAAGTTGATGTTCTTGCATGTGTTGGTATTTTCTTCGATATGATTGCTTTTTTGACAGTGTAAATGTTAGGAACTCGCTTGTATACTAAAATTACTCAGAGAGAGGCAGAGAATGGGAAAAGGAAATAACTACAGTAATTTGAAGTTATCGACCTTTATCTAATTAACTTAAGCCTTAACTAGGATAGTTAATCTGCGATAAATATCTTGTTAAATTTTGCATGCAAAGAATCAGGATAGTCTTCTAATTATGAATAGCCTGTAGAGTTATGAAGTCATGAAGAACACAATCCTAGTGCTAGTTTCATATTGATTACAATCCAATTAACATACAACTGTTGCCATTACAACTTACTTTTACAAAAAAAAAAACATTTTTCTACGTAATTCCCAATTATATTAGAAAATCTTAATAGACTGTTAGCCTATTCCTTGTGGTATCGACCCCAACCTTATTGGACTATATATTTTATTCAACAATCACTTTGTACTTTTTTAGTAGGGGTGTACCACCACTCAGGATTTTTGTTTCCATGTCTCTTTTCCATAGAGTATGCTATATGTTTAGGATACTATATTGTTCGTTATATATGTTATGTTTGGTTATGTTTGATTAGGAGAAAAATAAGGAACCTTGTTTTTGTCAAACTTTTGATGAATTATATGATGGAGGTTTTTGAGTTTAAATGGGACTTTAGACCCATATCACGAATAAAATTAGGGATATTTTTTATGTTTAAAACACATATGTTTTTATGATGAATAAAATGATACCCCTTCTATTTTTTTTATACGAACTATGTGTTGTGAAAAGATGAGATTATCACCATTGTTGAATGTTGTTATGGCATTAATATAAGGGACAGAATAACCACTTCTTACCATTGCATGAATTTGATAGGTAGTAGATTATAATGTAACACTATACTATGTGAGTGGGAGGTGTTTATTGAGTTCACTTTGTGTGTGCAATCTAAAACTTGCCCGGTTAGTCTTGCATAGATTGTAAAATAGTTGGTTGGGATAAGATCATTGGACATTCTTAAATAAGTCCACTTTTAACTTAAATGGCCAACCAAACAAAAGTAAGTATCCCTTGATCCTGAATTTATGTATTAAGTGACTTATTTTGTTGTACTAACCCATTCACCTTCCCGTTTTAATCATAATGAACCTATTTTGTCCATATACCCTTCTTGGACATTGTGTAGCTCAACTCAGTCAAACGCCTAAGTTGAGGATGGCTATCACAAGGGCGCATAGTCAGATACGGGTATGAAGAAGAAGTTGAGAAAAGAAAAAAAGGTAGGATTGGGTGTGGTAAAAAAAGAAAAAAAGAAAAAAAGTTATATACATAGAAAAATAAATTCAAACCGCACCCAATTTGAAAATAAATAATGAAGACAAAGGGAGAACAAAAGGAGCATAGTTGAATAGTGAAACCAAAAATACAAGTGTAGTATCAAGGGGCGTTGAGTCATTATTACCCATATGTAGCATACCTTTCCCCAAAACATACATTACAAGCTAATAAAAGTCTTATAGCTATACCATTCTAACTGTCTAAAAAACTAAGGAATATAAAATATGGGAAAGCCAATGGTATTTCATGCATATTGTTTGAACTTATTTGTGAGAGAAAATGATTTTATGTCATACTTGCATTGACATTCATTATGATACTGTGAGAGTTTGGGACTTCTTTAGTTTGAGGGTACATGATGTGCATTTTTAGCTACTTATTTGTATGGGTAATGTCATTTACATACATTCTTAGTTGTTCGTTGCTAATCTAATCCAAGAAGGGGATTGCAATTTTGCGTTGAATAAAATGAATTGACTATCGTCGGTGCCATAGGTTTCTCTTAGTTAAGCATGGTGAGTTTTTATCATGTTTTGTTTACATGAGTACATGAAAACATTCTAAGTTGAGGGTGTTTATGTGGCATGGTTTCATGAAACTTTCGATGCTTAAAACAATGACATTATGCAAGAACTTAGGTATTCTTTTTGGATATGATATGTTTTTATGCTGATTGGGCAAGAAAATAGGTTTCGATGGAAAAACTGAGAAAGAAGGATGAAAATTGGTTGATTTGGTGATCCATTAGTTGACCCACAACACGTAGGTGGGACCTACGGCACGTGAGTGAACCTGTGACTTGAGTATTGACACTGAAAAATAAAGTTTGATTCCTATGAGGGAACCTACGACTTGTGAATGAAACCCATGACTCGTGGGTAGAAAAAGTGAGTCAAGTAATAAAGACTAAAGCTAAATTTGATTTGTATCATTAAGAGCCATGACTCACAGATCTATTACACAACTCAACCCATGAGTCGTTGAATGTTATCAACCTACTTTTCCTACATAGTTTGGTATAGGATTTGTTTTGCGTCTATAAATACTCCCATTGTGTTTTATAATAAGTTTACACACTTTTACATTTTTTTGAGGTTCTGATATACATTATAGATCTTGGAATCATTGACATTGGTTTTTAAGGTTTCTAATAAATTTAAGATTTGTGTTTTTCATCTATTATTGTAGTACGAAATTATTCTTTCATCTATGGATTATTCTTTTGTACTTACAATCATGCGTAGCTAAAACCTCTAACAAGGGTTGTGGAAACCATAATGAATTAATGAAATAGGTTTAAGTGCAAAGTCACTCTAGATTAGTGTTCTTGTATGTATTGGTATTTTATTCAGTTGGATTTCCTTCTTGATGGTTGCAAATGTTAGAAACTCCATTTTATTCTAAACATGCTTGAGAGAGAGGTAAGAGAAAAGTAAATAGCAGCATTAATTTTAAGCTACCAACCTTCATTTAGTTAACTTGATCCTTAATCGGGATTGTTAATTAGAAATCACAACACAAGGGTTAGTAATAAGATGCTCTAAGTCTGAGAGAAGATTAGTGGAATATATTTAAAACAAGGTCGAGAGACGGTTAGGTGATACATATCTTATTATATTTTGTATGCAAGGCAAAGAAATAGTCTACTAAGAAAGAACAACTTGTGGAGTAATAAAGTCATGGGGAACACAATCCTAGTTCCCATGTCATATTGATCACAATCCAATTAACCAGCAACTGTTAATATTACAACTTATTTTACAAAAACCCCCATTTTTGTTTTCATAATTCTGAGTTACATCAGCAAACTCTTGAACGACTTTCTATCTATGCCTCATGGGAACAATTCCAACCTTGTTAGGTTTTATATTTGATTCAGCGGCCACTTTGTACTTATTGAGAGGTGTAATTTAGGCGATATCAAATTTTGGTGTCATTGCTGGGGAATACAGTTATGAAATGACAGATTGAGTTTGTTGAAGTTATTGGTTTTGTTTGTTGATTTTTGCTTTTCTACTTTTTCTAGGGAAGACGCAATGTGTATTCCCAATACTTAGAGTCAAGGAAACCTCCAGATTCTATTTGATCCTGAACTTGATAAAATTTTGAGATAGAATTGAAAGATGGAGAGATAAGGAACTCAAGATCAAGGAGCACTGCTCGAAGGGGTTCATAATAACCCAAAAGAATTGAATCGACTACTTTAGCATGATGTTCAGGAAATTATAGAGAAATTTAATGCCCATTTGATGGCTGAGGAAACTACTAGGAAAGTAGCTACCCGATGAGAAAATAGGGAAGAAAGGGCTAGACAAGAAGAGGAAGAACAATAAGCCACACTTGAAAGGGATAGAATGAGAAGAAAAAACAGCCCACATCCCATCCAGTAATATCTATCAATGTATGACCATCTAGAAGAAGATTTGGGGTATGTTTAGCCAATTAAAATAAGTGCAATCATTGCTCCAAGGTAGCAAGTTTTATATTGAGAGTGCTATGATCCAATTTTTGAATTTAAAAAGGGTGTTTGATGGCTAGCCTACTAATGATGCAAACATACATATTATAAATTCCATGGGGGATCTAAACTTCATATGATCTTTTTGGGTGAGTTAAGAAGCTTTTCGACTAAGTTTATTCCCATTCTCTCTAACAAAGAAGGCAATTTTATGGTTAGGTGAGATACCTCATGGATCTATCACCACTTGGTACGACTTAAGGATACAGTTCTTAAAGCAATTCTACCACCTTTTAGAATGTTACAATTAAAGGATGGGATCAATAATTTCAGACAATTATATTAGGAGGAACTATAAGAGACATGGATGAGGTTCAATAAGAAACTGTAGAATGTTCTAAATCATAGAATCACGGGTAGACACTTGCTTGAAATATTCTACAGGGCATTGAATATTTATACTAAGGATGTAGTAGGTACTATCACAGGTGGAGCGTTCATGAGTCTTCCCTGGGAGCATGCTTTTGAAATATTAGACTGGATCACTAAAACCAGCTGAGGATGGTATACTCGGGAGGCAGACAGATTAGCCAACACTTATGCAATTGGTGCCTACAGTGAGTAGAGATCATAAGATGAGACAATGGGTTAAGCAGTAGCATAATTGAGAACTGATATCGGCTTACTTACTTAGAAAAGGTAAATAAAATGGGTTGATGAGGTAAGGGTTTTATGCATAAAGAGTAAGATTCTAAGGAAAAAGCAAAATATTTGGATATAGAGATAACAGGTTTCTAATACAAGAGCCACGGGTCTAATCAAGACAATTGTAGCTCGAGGCAAGGGAATCAAGGTCTAAAATACTATGGAGTCAGGTGTAAGGATAAGAGAAGAGAGTATGATTTTGAATAGAGAAGCAAAGATGACTATAAGGAAAAGGGTAGCCTTTATATTCCAACACAAGGAATCAGAACGCTGAGTCTAAGAATTTGATAATGAAAGAATCTCTTGCAAAGCTTACGAAGGGTTAGGATAGACAAGAGAGTTTTCTTAAGGAAATTAAGACCAATATTTTGGGTTTGAGCTATAAAGTAGATTCGAATGCAACCACTATTACGCAACTCTAGCAATAATTTATGTAGATGTCTACCACATTGAACCAATATCAACCAGACACTCTCCCTAATAGCACAATTTAGAATCTAAAAAATGACAATCATTGTCTAGATATTACTACTCAAAGCAGTAAGGACACTATTTATCCACCCATACCTATGGTTGATGACGCGAGGAATAATCCTGTAGACATTGATGGAGGATCATACGGTCAAGAAGCCTATAGAAATATCGTTTGATGTTTTGGTCAAGGTAGAAAACCTTATCTTTCCTGCTGACTTTGTTGTCTTGGACTTCAAGGTCGATTTTGAGATGCCCATAATTTTAAGGTGACCTTTCTTAGCCATCGGTAGAACATTGGTAGATATGGAGAAGGGTAATCCAAAGTTCAGGCTAAATAATAAAGAAGTCACGTTTAATGTTTGTAGAACTATGAAGCATCCAATAGACATAAAGGTGGTTTCAATAATAAATAGTTTAGATAACTCTAGTCGGCCACGAGCACCCCTTGATTTTGAGCTCAAAGCACCTCCTGACACCCCGACTGGGGGCGATCTCACATCCGACACCTAAAGCATCACAGGTCTGTATCCACTCATATGTTTTATTTCTTTTCTTAGTTATGAATTGAGGATAGTGCATCAACTTTTAGTTGGGGGTTGGGGTGTACCACCACTTGGAGTTTTTGTTGCCATGTCTCTTTTTCCTAGAGTGTGCCATTATAGTAAAGTTGGCATATTTAGGATATTGTGTTATTCGTTATATGTGTTATGTCAGTTATGTTTGATTTGGAGAAAATAAGGAACCTTAGTGAAGTCAAATTTTTGTTGAAGTATAAAATGGAGGTGTTTGAGTTTAAATGG
This sequence comes from Capsicum annuum, assembly GCF_002878395.1. Taxonomy (NCBI): domain Eukaryota; kingdom Viridiplantae; phylum Streptophyta; class Magnoliopsida; order Solanales; family Solanaceae; genus Capsicum; species Capsicum annuum. The sequence goes on along the minus strand of NC_061121.1, from coordinate 102,037,295 downwards.
GAATTTAAACCCACACCATGAATAAAATTAGGGATATGTTTGGGTTTAAAAAAACACATATGTTTTTATGATGAATAAAATAATACTAGTCCTATTTATTGTTATAACATGTGTGTTGTGAAAAGATGAGTGACAGGCCCCAAACTTTAGTCCATGTCGTATGGGCACCTCAAGATCTCATGAACTGGAGGTCTCCCCAATAAACCAACCTAACCATCGATAATTATTCACAAGAGTCAAGTGGATCCCAACCATATAATAACAATAGCGAAAATAAAAGACTAATAGTCAATGCTAGGCAACATATACCATTCCATTAATAACAATAGTCTAGCCATTATTCCCAAGTCCACAATCATCCACAAAACCTCTAACGAACCGAAGTTGACAATAAGTCAGGGCATTCCCCCGATAATAGCCAAGTACCAAACCTATAAAAGTCTATTACATAAAGTAATATGATTATGAGATATAGGTCTTCCTGAGTATGGAAGCTCACCACTTCAAGGTCAATGCACAAATCCGCTCAAACACCTATTCACTACATAGAAGAAGAAGAAGAAGATGCTCTGGCACCTACGTCGCATGGGAACGTAGCATCCAAAGATGGTTAGAATTTAGAGCTCTAGCATGTAAATTAAGGATAAGGATAAAATAACATCCCCATTTAACACAAGTCAATATATATCATATTCAATCATATTCACATATTTATCCTTACACATAAATATTTAACATTTTAATCAAGTTATCAAGACTTAATAACATTCTCAAATACTTCAATCATATGACACAAAGTAGAGGACTCTAACATTCCACGCTTAGGTTCATACTATCCTCATTAGGCATAAGACTTTAACAACATTCACATTCATTAGGAAAGGTACTTCATCCATGGTTACACTTCATCAAGCAAAGGGGCTACAACCACATAGTTATTTATTGAAATAAGGGCTCTACCCATATAAAACAATCACTTAGGCATGGAACTCTAATCACATGAGCACACACTCAAGTGGGAATAGAACTCTAATCTCATGCTTATACATTCAAGTGGGCGTGGAACTCTAATTGTATGCTTACATATTCAAGTGGGCATGGAACTCTAATCGCATGCTTACACATTCAAGTGGGCATGGAAATCTAATCTCATTCTTATATATTAGGCGAGGAATTTTAACCTCAAGAGATATTTTCAGACTAGGAACTCTAATTGCTAGTCATATCACCGGCCTTGGAACTCGAATCACTAGTCGTGACATTAGATGAGGAACTCAAATCACCCTTTGTTTCATTAGACTAGGAAGTCTAATCACTAATCATATTATTAGATGAGGAACTCGAGTCACTCATTGTTTCATTGGACTAGGAACTTGAATCACTATTCATATCATTAGACGAGGAACTCAAATCACTTGTTGTTCATTGGCATCATTGGTCGGCATTAGAACTATTGACTCTTTAGTTCATGCATTTACATACATACAACTTCATATTACACTTAAGGGCTACGACTCATTTATCTAATTCAACATTATACATGACCACATGGTCCTGATGGGAGCGTTCATTGCTCAACCATATTAATAAGCCAATGCCTCCATTCAATTCACTATACAATTTAATTTGTGGTCCTCAATACCCACACCAACCATTCATATGTTATAAATAATATTATATCACATTTTCACCATACTTAGTTCCATACACAATTTGATTTCAAGTTTAGGGAATTGAACCCCTCTTCTTATCCATCATACCAACATGATCGTAGTTTAACAAATTATATGGCTAACCGCACCAATACAATACCAATTAACAAACATTCATACAAAAGGGACATTGCCTCATTTAGGCCACAAGATAACGCATTACATGCTTAACAAGGTTCTTATTAACCATTTCCAAGCATTCACAATTATTATAACTCAATACATGGCCAATTTAATTCTCATTATCATTCAACCATACTTCACATTATCATCAACCAGTCATTTTACCAAACCTTCACTTGTTACCAATATTGACCACATCACCATAATCCATACAATTACCATTATTAGCTAAATATCATCAATACCCATTAGCCACAACTTATTAGCTAAGTAAGGATCATTAACTAGTCCATTAGATTCCTAGCCATCATATCATATAATCATTTATTAGGCAACTATTCACCATATAACTATTTTAATAGCCAACATTACTTATCTAATTAACCAACAATTATCACTGACATTACTCACTAAGTGAATCCTTATTTTACAATAGTTTTCACTTACAACTAGTCTTGATTGGTTGATTAAACAATATCCATCACTAATCCTTAGTTATCATTAATCATTTACTACACCCCCTTTATAAACTATAACTACACTCCCTTTATAAACTATTAACACTAGTGGGCTACAACCGGTATCCAAATATCAATAATCTACCCATATTATATATAAATAAGTATATACACATATGAGTATACAATTTCCATACATAGGGCTAGTCGGACTCGAACAGGTATATGTACACATAGGCACCTCAACAATCATCCCTCGGACTTGCCAATTTTATTATCATAGTCACACTCTGGCCTTGTCGGGCATCAATATCATCGTCATAACACTCTCTGGCCTTGTTGGGTATCAATATCATCAATATAAACTCCTTCAAACTTTTTGGGTATCAATATCATCATCACAAATTCCATCGGCCTTATCGGGTATCAATATCATCATCACAAACTACTCCCACCTTGCCAGGTATCATTACTATCATAATATGCAATGTAATATAGATAATAAAGAATAAGACCCACAAGGGCTAAAGTAAATGACAAGCCCTACGAGTGCTAGAGTAAATGACAAGCCCCATAAGGTCTAAAGTAAATGACAAGCCCCACGTGGGCTAAAGTAAATGAACATAAAGAAAAAGTAAAGAAGAGCATACCTCCAATACTCACCATTCGTCTTCCATGGCAATTTATCAATGGATATGTATATGTGACATGAGTATTATAATTATCATCGGGTTTCAAGAATTAGCCACATAACTTCCTATGTAGTCAATAAGCACGCCTTCTAGAATCATTAGTAACATGACTCATAATATTAGCCAACTGAGGGCTTTCTAGGATGGTTACTAGTTTGGTTACTAAACAAGAATACAACATGAGTAATAGCATAGCCCAAAGTTGAAAACAATAACTTAATTAATGGCACACCTGATAACATAGACATGGGCTTAATTGATAATATAAACCATAGTTACTTATATCATTTATGGTAATTTAGTCAACAAATGATATAAATCACTTCCAATGTCATTACTATAATATAATTACTCAGATTAGACGATATATTTGTAAGGGAGAATTTCCTAGGCATTTAGTAGTCGTCTAAGGTCTTTAAGAGAACTACATCAATACAAGCTTAAGATGGGTATAGAAACCCCTTCTAATTTCCCAAATACATTCTAAGACCAACTTTTACCCAGTACTAGACTAAGGCTTCTAAATTAATTCTTAGGGTCATATCAAACCACCAATAATCTAAAGGTAAGGGTCTTCCCCAAGCATTACACATAATTCAACCATATAATCTAAGGCCCTTCCATTAATATAAGCACTGGGTCAACTTACTCATAACACGAGTGACTAGGTCAGTCACTTCTAACTAGAGTAACTAAGGCATCCTCATGTTAGCCATGAGACATGAAGTTCGATTCCCAAAGGTTCATGCCTGTAAGTCAAAAATTTCCATTTGTATGTTTAAGTGATCTAAATAATACAACTAAACCCAAGTCTTATCATATATCAATCAAAACCCTACAACACCTCCCAAATCTAATAAGATATTAATTATACTATAACATAGCTCAATCTAACAAGGAATAAGCCTAACCTACCTCAAATCTAAGAAAAGCTCATGAATCACTAAGCCTTCACCTTTCCTTTTTAAGAAGTTTCTTCAAGTTGTCAAGCTATAAAAAAACACAATCTACACATTATAATAAGAACATTTATACCCATATTGCACCATTGTACTTTAGGTCAAAAAACGACACCAAAAACCCAAGTGGGTTCCACTTACAAAAAATATATTTTCGAGGTCAACCCAATGTTCATGAACCATCTAGAAGTCATAACCCTCAAGAATCAGGTGAAGCCTCCAAACTATTTGGGGTTTTGGTCAAAATTTTTAGATATTTAAGCATGAAATGGAAGGATTCATACCTCAAGTCCATTGTTAATCATGAAAATATATGTTAACTAAGCTCACAAGACGACCCTTCCAAGACTAAATTTGAGTTTAGCACACCATTTTAGGGTTCCTTTCTCTCCAAGATGAAAGAAAAGTTCCCAAAATGTGGCCTAAAAGGCTTTTAAATACCCTTCCCAGGCAAAGAGGTATCGCGATCGCCATCCACGAACAATGATTGGAGCTTGGTGATCGTCATTCATACTTGTAAAATCACGACATTCTCCCCTTGCACCAGGTAACAACTAAAACTTGGAAGAAATTTTATGTTTCGACCAATGCTTCGGGATTTATTAGGAATCCAATATAGTTAAATGATCTATGTAACCGTACTAAATCTGATGCTTGAGACGCATTGGCAAAGTTGGATTCTCGATCAGAGGTTATTTAAATCTAATATGGGTCCCATATCTAAATTTCTAATTTTTCTTTTTTTCGACCAATAGATCAAAATGCGTTTGAGCGCATTGGGACCTGAACCAAAGGTCTACCTAGCCTAAAATCAAAATTCCAAAGCTTCTAGCATGGTTGGAATTTTCATCTGACATTATTTTACTAATGTTTTTGCTCGATTGCCATTTGGAACTAACGAAGACTTCTAAATAGGGAATTGACTCTATAAGCCAAACGAATCACCTGGTAACTGAGCTATCAATTCCAACAAGTCATAAATAATTTGGGGAAGCTTTGGAAAAGCTATAATGGCAAAAAAATAAGGAAAAATATGGAAAATAACCTGAAGGGTCATTATAGTAATGCAACGCTTAGAGTCCATGTGGAGATGAGTAAAATTTATCTAAACCAAGGTCGAGAGAAGGTTAGGTGATACGTATCTTCTTATATTTTGCATGCAAAACATTGAGCTAGTCTACTAAGTACGAACAGCCAGTGGAGTCATGAAGTCATGGGGAACACAATCCTAGTGCTCGTCTCATATTAATCACAATCCAATTATCCAGAAACTATTACTATTATATATAACTTTTATAAAACCCCCCATTTTTATTTACATAATCCCCAATTACATCCAGACTCTTGCCAGACATTTAGCCTATTTCTCATGAGATTGACCCCAACCTTGTTGGGTTCTATGTTAGATTCAATTATCATTTTAAGATATTTTAGAGATGTAATTTAAGCGACAGCGACGTGTGCTCGTGAAGAAGGATCTATGCACCATATATCAGCTTTACACCAGCTAATTTTGTATGGTTTTGAATTCCCCAAATGGACCCTCAGCATTTGTTTGGGACCAAACAGAAGTAAATCATATATGCTATTAGGCTTATTTCAAAGTTCTGGACTCAATGACGATGTTAGAATTTTGAAAAAAAATCACAAAATTAACCCCTGAGACCCCCCTTCACTATTTTTCGAACTAAGTGTCAAAATGAGATATCAAAGCCCTAAATTCAAACTAACACCCATACTAATTCAAACTCGACCTTTCAAATTTGCTGGTGTAGTCTATTTTGCCATCTAATACTCAAAATAATAAATATTAATAGAATTTAATTATATGGCTTCTCAAGTATTTAAAAACCACGAACTCGTATAACTCGTTACTGATCACATCGAGTCTCGTGCCAATCATCTCCAAACCTTAAAATCAACAGGTATAAACAAAGGAGAAGGAAAAAATGGTCAAATACATACAAATAAAAGAAATTACAAAGTTAGGTCACAATAGTAGATTAATACAGGGACTTACCGGGACCAAAATAAGAAGAAAACATCAAAATTATACTAAGGAAATGCCTCGGTCATTGCCTAGGGCGCGTTTCCATAGTACAAAAGAGGCCACCGAAAAGTTTTACAAAGTTGCTAGAAAATTGAGCTATGGCCATGCCCGAGCCCCTATGCAGTGCAATTTTTGAAAAAAAAAATTGCCCAATCTCATTTTGAAAGGAAAAACTTATCCAAAAATTTTTGGAACTGTATAAATATATTCTAAACCTATTATTTTCATAACTCTTGACCTAGGGGGATCTTGGAGTCGTCACTGAGGCTGGAGAACAATGATTTTGTTTTTTATTTTCCATTAGTTCATTATCTTTACGTTTTTTATGAGATAATTTGTAGTAATTCCTCCATGTCTATATGGAATTAAGCTTTTCATCAAGGGTTATGGTAGTTTTATAATCAATGGCATGTGAACTTGATTTGATTTGATAAGATGTTTAGCGTCTGCCATGACTCGTGTGACTAATTACTTTCTTTTTAGTTTAGTCATTTGTTTTCATGACTTTCATTCAAATATTATTTATAGCTCATAAATTGAACTAGAAATAGAGAAATCACGAGCGTAATAAGTCAAAGTAAGGATTAGTGATGAACTCTATAGAGAAAGGAGAAGGATTCAATTACACAGTTTGAAATATACTTGTTAGTCTTTCCCAATTGATACGAAAGAGAAATAGCAAACACTTCACTATCGATTGACGATCATAATAAAATAGACATTAGGAATAGTCAAGTTGGAGTAGAGTTTCTTTCAAAAGATGCTCAACATCACAAATATTAATCTGCAACTAGTAACTCGATAAACAATCAGAATCAATTCAAGTGATTACTCAACATGATTAATAGAAATTCAAAGTCCTAGATTGATTACGTGAGAATATGATCTTTGTCTGGTTAATCATTTAATAATTAGTGTGTCTATATCCTTAGTTTAGTTAATTATAAATATATTATTAGGTTTCACTGCTTGAGTAAATAATAACATTAGTTTAGTTTAATAAAGAATTAATTGACAAGTCTTTATGGGTATGATATCTAGACTTACAATTTTATACAATTTATATGACTGCATACACTTGTGTATGCAGTAAGATACAACTGTTAACTAAGTGATTTATTGATACGACACGACCTGGGGCCTTGTCGTAATGGGCATCCCAAGTCTAATCGGGACCGGAGACCACCCTCATTACCCAACCCAACCTCAAGTCATCTTTCCTGAGTTGGTTGAATTTTGAACATATAACATGATAGCGTAATTGTCTATATCAAGACTCTGGGATAGGTCTATAACCGAGACTGGCTCAACCAAGTCCAACTGCCCAAACCCATCCGATATATATATATATGTGTGTGTTTCTCTCTGTGTGTGTGTGTGTTCTTTTCATGATCTTTCTATAATAAAAAAAAAATTATACCAAATTTTTAAATAACATAAATTGCAAGCAAATATTATATACTATCCATACTAATGAAAATTTTATAAAAGTGAAATCATTGATGAATTACAATTAAATAAATATTACATCATGGTAAAATTTATTTAAATTTATACATAAATATTTAACTTTTACGATTAAAATGTTTTTCCCATAAATGCTCTACTAATGCATTACGAGGTTCAAAATGAGCACGTTTTGTCCTTCATTAAGTTATGTTTATCTAAAAGTTGTTCAAATTGATAATTTTCATCTACCACCATTTCCACCATTGGAGTTGGAGCTTTTAAAGTACGTTAAATTGGTGCATAAAGATCATGCTCATCCTCGATTATCATGTTGTGCAGTATAATACATGTAGACATTATGTTATGTATTGTATTTTTAACATTTTCATCTTCTATGAAGTGTTTTGTATACTAATTTAATCACTTGTCTTACACGTACACTTCTAATTTGTGATGGTCATATTTATTGTAAAACTATAAATTATAATAGAACTAAATTATATATTAAAAAATTATACAAAAATTAAATAAATTAAATTTAAAATTAATATAATAAAATATTATATTATAAAATATTTATAAAGACTAGGGACTTAATTAATTATTAAATATAATTATAATATGTTAAATTACAAATGTTATATAACATAAATATTAATGTTATAATCAAAAATTAAAATAGAGAGGGTGAATATTAACTCTCTATATTTACAGAGTTACTATTTACCCCCTCCATATATAAAGTTTAAAGGAAAATTTGGAGGGTGATTGGAGTTTCACCCTCTATTTTCTCCCTCCAAATTTAGAATTTAGAGGGTGATTAGAGATGTCCTTAGTTTCTTGAAAACCTTTATAGTTTAGTTTGATATTTTGTATACATTAGAGTCGCTCTTGTACTTATTACAATTAAGTCTTGAGATTTCGAATCTTATTTCTCCCATTTATAGGTGAGGTGGATTTTGAATTATTATTATTGATTGTTTAAACCATAGCCTACTACTTTCTTTTAATTTGAATTAACTATTTTTATTGAGTTTAACTTACCTACAATGACTGTATTTGGGTAGGTGCCATCATAATCTTTTGTGATTGGATCGTGAAAAGTTTGCATTACATCATCTGAGGATGTATCTTGACGTATCACTTAGTAGCTTATAATGTCGTTAAAACGTGGGCACTTTATCATACTCTAACTTATGAGTAAATCCTTCAAAGGGTATTGTCTTTTCAAGACCAACCCAAAAAAAAAGATTAATTTTCGTTCAGTAAGGTCTATCTCAAATTTTCATCTATGTCCAAATTCATAGAAGGAGGTATACTTTAAGGCCCTGCTATTTGTTTTACGTACATAGTTTCAAGTATTAACAATATTTGATCAAAATAAGTCATTTTTTAAATTAATTTATCAAAGTAATATATTTTTTTGAAAACTTTACAAAATTAATATAAACATTATTGATAGTAACATATTAGGTTATAAAAATATTAACGGACCAAAAAGAACAGCAAATGACATTAAAGTAGGAATCGTTACTGACAATAATATTTTTGGCATTAAATGTTACCAAAAGTAATGAGACTCTGCAACTCTGCCAAATCAACTCTACAGGGTCTGATGTGGCAGAGTTGCAGAGTCTCATTACTGTTGGTAACGTTTTAAGCCCAAAATGTTAATGTCAGTAACGACTTATATTTAACGTTGTCTGCTATTTTTTGATCAGTTAATTCTTTTAAAACTTAATACGTTACTACCAACAATATTTATACTAATTTTATAAAGTTTTAAAAAAATTAATTACTTTAGTGAATTAATTTAAATTATGACGTATTTTGGTCAAAACTTCAAATGGTAAAGATGGTATAAAGATCCACATAGGGACAAAAGAAAATCCTCATCTAGTTTAAAGTCTGGGTAATTCATATTTCAAGCAACATGACTTGACCTTCTATTTTATAGAACTAAACCACCCATTATTGAAATCTTCCTCATTAGAACAATGTTGTGCTAGCTTTGTGTTAGCACATTTAAGGCTTTTAACTTGGAATAATTATAAGTTCCTAAGTAACTATTATCGTTTTTATTATATTTCATGTGATATTACAGGAAAGTCGAGATGCATGGAAACCTATGATAACTACGTCAAGAAGGATGAATTTTGATGAGGTAGATAGGAAGAGTTTCGTTGACGACTTGTCTGATAAGTCGTCAACCACCTAACGGGTTGTCACTAGAGGCTAATAGACAGAATGAAGATGCTGAATAAGTGAAGTTGACGACTTATCTTATAAGTCATCAACTTGGTAATAAGTCGTCAGCTGAGGTCGTCACCTGTAGACAGTTTACAAGAAATGGAAAGAACAGTAAACGACTTGGTATGATAAGTCATCAATTGTGTGATAGGTCGTCAGACTTGGCCGTCAGTTGTAGGAAGTGAGCAAGGATTGGGACTAAGTTGTTGACGACTTGTCTGATAAGTCGTCAACCATCTGATAAGTAGTCAGCTTTGGTCGTCAGTTATGGGGAGGAAAAGCTGGAATTTGAAATTCAAATTCAGAAAAGATCTTGAGTATTTATAGAATAAATATCTTAGATTTTCAGGCATCTTTAACTTGTTCTAAGGAGCAGCTTTTGATACTTTTTCTCTTAATTTTTGATACCAGTTGTTGGAGATTATTGTTTTTGTTTTGGGATTCTCTTGTGATTTGGAAAGAAGAACAACTTATATTCCCATCGTTTGTATGTTATCTATTTCTGAATTATGAATCTAATATATATTCCCATCATTTGTATGTTGTGGGATCTATGAGTTTGGCCTTATGAATTCATTAGTTGGTTAAGATTCGAAGTACTTTAGGAGCTTCTTGATAATTCTTTTGTAATAATTATTATTTGATGGTTGCAAACAATAGATTGAACCTCACGTTGGTATGCTTGAATTAAGAAATCAACTAAGAGGAAGTGAATTATCAACGGGTATTTGGAGACATTAAATTTTTATCTAATGATTAACTCCATAATAAGGGTAATCAACTCGAGATGAAATCAGGTTGAATAAAAAGATTTCCTGAGTGTGAAAGAATTAGGTAATATAGTATCTAAATAGGTAGAAAGACATTTAGATAAATCATCGATAGTGATAATTTGTTGTTTCCTAAATGGTATGAGAATCTTTGTTACAACTAATGTTCAGTAAGTGTCAATACTCATAGTGAACACAACTCTGGTTTTTATCACATCAATAATTTAAAATACTGAAGCATCAATTTTAGGTCACTAAAATGAAGTAAATTGTAACAATTGTTTGAATTCTGAAAACTCTCTTTTTATAGGAAGTTGTTAGCTATTACTTAGAAACAGGTTGATGAAGTAGAGAAGGGTAAGGGGAAGAAAGGAGAGACAGTAGTGAGCAGAATACCAAAAATACCTCCTCCATTCCCTCACAAATTGTAGAAGAAGGCAGATGACATGAGATTTAGAAAGTTCATGGCAATTCTAAAGTAATTGACTGTATATGAGCCTTTGGTTGAGGTGCTAGAACAAATGCCAGGCTATGCCATGTTCATAAAGGATCTTGTGACTAAGAAGTGGACTGTGAGCTATGAGCTAGTGGACAATATTCACCATTGTAGTGCTATTTTTACAAGATCTTTAATGCAAAAGAAAGCTGATCTAGGAGCATTCACTGTCCCATGTACTATTGGATCGCTTAACTTTACAAAGGCCCTTGTGATCTGGGGGCAAGTATTAATTTAATGCTATTGGCGGTATTCAAAAAGCTTGGGTTGGGGGATCCTACACCCACCAACATGCGGCTTTTGATGGTGGATAGATCTATGAAGAGGCCAGTTGAGATTCTTTATGATATGCTGATGAAAGTGGCTAATTTTATATTCCCAGAGGACTTTGTAATCTTAGATTGCGAGGTGGACTTCAAGGTACCCATTATCTTGGGTAGACCATTTTTATCCACCTGGAGTATTGATCAATTTGTAGACAAATGAGCTAAAATTTAGGCTCAATGATCAAGTTATAAGTTTTGATGTTTGCTAATCGATGAAGCAACAAAGGGAGATGAGAGTGTTCTAAATTGTTGATGTATACTGTAAAGATAAGCAAGAGCTTCTAGCAATTATTTATGCTTTTGAGAAGTTTCGGTCATATTTTTTAGGAACCAAAGTGGTGGTTCATACAGACCATGCTGCTTTGAGATACTCAATGGTGAAGAAGGACGCCAAACCAAGGTTGATTAAATAGGTGTTGCTTCTTCAGGAGTTTAACTTTAAGGTCAAAGATAGAAAAGGGTGTGAAAACCAAGTCGTAGACCACCTATCTAGGCTAGACGAAAATCAGCTCATTACATAAAAGCTTGACATTGGTAACGCTTTTCTAGATGAACAGATTCTAGCTGCTGCACTTAAAATGGTGCCTTGGTATACGGACTTCGCCAAATTCGTGGTAAGTATATTATCCCAAAGAATCTTTCTTTTTATCAGAAAAATAAATTTCTTAATGATGCTAAGAGATACTTCTGGGATGAGCCATATATATTCAGGCAGTGTGCTGACAATATTATCAAAAGGTGCATCCCAAAAGTTGATATGACAAGGATTTTGGAGGCCTACCATGCACCCCCAATTGGGGTATATCATGTAGGTGATCGTACGGCAAGAAAGGTGTTATAAAGTAGTTATTTTTGGCCAACCCTGTTTAAAGATTCATATGAGTTTGTAAAGAGTTATGATTAGTGCCAAAGACAAGTTTCGATCTTGAAGCATCATTAGATGCCCATGGTGAAGATGTTGGAAGTTGAACTACTTGACGTCTGAGGTATTGATTTCATGGGGCCGTTTGTGAGTTCCTATGGCTTGAAATATATCTTGGTGACTGTGGACTATGTGTCCAAATGGGTTGAGGAGGCTGCTTTGGCTAACAATAAAGGCAAGAGAGTGGTTGCCTTTCTGAAGAAAAACATCTTCTCTCATTTTGGGGTACCAAGAACTATCATCAGTAATGGGGGATCCCACTTCTGCAACAAAATATTTTGGGATGTCTTGTTGAAATATGGTGTGAAGAAGCATAATTTAGTCACTCCATACCACCCATAAACTAGTGGGAAAGTGGATATATCAATCCAGGAGATAAAAGCAATCTTGGCTAAGACGGTGAATATGAGTAGAAAGAACTGGTCTGGAAAGCTCAATGATTCTTTGTGGGCATATCAGACTACTTTTAAGACAACTATTAGGATGTTACCATATAAGTTAGTTTATGGCAAGGCATGTCACCTTCCGATTGAACTAGAGCACAAGGCTTTGTAGGATCTTAAATGACTGTACATAGACTGGAAAAAAGCAGTTAGGTTAAGATTAGGACAATTGAATGAGATGGATGAATTCTGTCTTGGAGACTACGAAAGAGATGACTTGTATTAAGAGAGGATGGAGAATTACCATGACCGAAGAATTGAAAAGTAAGACTTTTATACTGGTGATTGGGTGCTATTATTCAACTCTAGACTTAAGATCTTTTCGAACAAATTAAAATCAAGATGGTCAGGGCCTTTCAAAGTGGTGAAACTCAAAAGTAAAGAAGGAGGTCTATTCAAGGTTAATGATCAAATGATAAAGAGTTATATTAGTCAAATGGATGATGGGATGTAGCTATCTACGGTGTATATCAGTGAAGTCTGAGTAGTCGAGCTAACCAAGTCATGCCGCAATAGTAAATTAGGCATTATTGGGAGGCAACCCAACTTGCTATGTTTTAAGTACTTTGTTTGTTTTAAAGCATTGTTTTATGTTATGAGTTGTTTAGATGTGCAGGAACAAGGGTAAAATAAATTTTGTAAATTCAAGCAAAGGGGGATGCATACACTGGATGGAGTTGACGACCAAGTTTGATGGTTTATTAGCAAGCTGACAGCCTATCACTTGAAGTCGTCAGTTCAAACAAAAACTAAGTACTTTTTAGATAAAAAAGATGACAAGGTTGATAAGCCATCACTCAAGCGACGAGCCATCAATCCTTGTCGTTAGTTGAAGCACAATAGAGCAACACACCGGATAAGTATGAAGACAAGGCTTATAAGTCATTACCCAAGGGACGATCCATCAAGCCTTGTAGTCTGCTGAACTAAAATTCAGCAACACTCTACCTTAGGGTGATGAGATGTGTGATAGGCTATCAAACAATTGATAATCCTTTACTTGATTTTGAGCCCAGGTAAGTAAATTCCACCCAATCCAAAGTCAAGACCCGATCCAAACCCAATAACCCTTGACATTTCAAATTCCTGATAATAATTTTTTCCATTTCTATTTTTGGTATAATTCTTTTCTCATTATTAGTCTTTATTAGCTTTAATTGGTTTTTATTAATTTTTGGATAATCTTAGAAAAGAAAAAATAGGCTACATTAGTGCAACCGTTCATATTTCCCATCATTTTCCTTTTCAAACTCAAACAACCATTTTACTCTCTTCATCTTCTTAAAAGAAAATAAATAAGTTCTAGAATTTTCCTACTCCTTTGTGAAAACCATTTGAAGTGTAGTAAAGCCTATGTGTCTTTGGGCAAATTGAAAACCTAAAAGTTTGAAGAGTGATGTTAAGCCATCTAAAAGGTATGTTCTAATTGATTTTCTTATTGCTAGTCAAACATATTGGAAATCAAGTGTAACTTAGAGCATACAAAGGTACAAGTGTTCATGAACAAATTTGATGCAATACAATGTTGATTAGGTTACCTAAATCAACAAAATTTTGTATTGATTCAAAGTGTTTAAAGAACACACTTCTCACTAAGTTTTGAAATTCATGCTTTTTGGTGAAAGATTGAAGCCTCAATTGAATGAAAAAGAAACATGACCCATGTTTTCAAGATTGATTACGTTAAAATGGGTGTATTGTCTTGCTGAAAACCAAGAGTAAGGGTTAACAAGTTAAAAATTGGGTAGCAAGTTTAAAATTTCAGCCTAAGAATTGAAAAGAATGAGTTTGTGAAAATAAATTGTGATGGCAAAGAGGTTGATAAGTTGTCAATCAAAGTGAAAAAGAGTTGTGAATTCTGTTATAGTTGATGACCTGGCTGATAAGCCATCACTTAACTGACGGCTTATTAGACCAAGTCATCATCTGAGCTAAAATGTGTTGCATTCTATTTTGGGCTAACGATTTGGCTGATAAGTCGTCACTTAAGTGACGACTTATCAGACCAAGTCGTCACTTATTAATCTGAAATGAGTTCATTCTATCTATGGTTGATGACCTTGGCTGATAAGCCTTCACTTAAGTGATGACTTATCAGTCCAAGTCATCACACATGTGCTTAGTCATTTTGATAAAACCTTTTCAAGGGTGACACTGAAAATAATTAACTCTTTTGTGCTTATTCATTCTTGTGTATTAAATGACTCTTTTCCCTTGATAAAGATATAATCATGCCACCTAAAAGGAAGTCAAAGAAAATAATCAATAAGGTAACCAAAGAGAACTTGACTCGGAGACTCTTCAATGAGTCTGAAAGTAAGCAAGAAGAGCCATAATTTCAAAGACATAGTATAAAGCAAAGTCTCAGGATAGCTGATCCTCTCCCCCCCCCCCCCAACCTAAAAAAATGTGATTGAAGAAGTAAGATCTAAAGAAGAAGACTCCTCTTCATCTGAACAACCCTCTTCAAAGCAACCTATTATTGTGCAACCTTCTTCAGAATAACCTTTTTCCGAGAAACCAATGGAGGAAGACTCTCAAATAAGGGGGATGTAATAAAAAGAAAGAATCTAATCATCTGAGATAGTGTGAGATGGAAAGCTGTAGGAGCAAAGAGAACATACCATGATGGGCTAACAATAACATGAAGAAGGAGTCTTAAGATGCCCATATATGAAGAGATGAAAATCATCACCTCTGCACTGAATAACTACCCGCAGATAAAGAAAGTGTTAAGAGATTATGACTTAAAATGGATAACAAAAGGAAGTGATACATTCTTCCCAACGCTAGTCAAGGAGTTTTTTTCAACTACACAGCTACACTGGAGAACATGTGTAAAAAGGGAGAAAAAGTTGTAAACAAGCCGAATATAAATCAAATTTCGGTGAAGAGTGCAATGGTGAAATTATCTGATAGCACTATCAATCGATTTCTTCATAGTCCAAACTTCATCACTCCAGTCACCTCACAAGAGTTCTATCATAAGATAACAGACCGAGCAAACTTACGGCCTTGGTTGGCACAGGTTATAGATGAGGGAGATCCTGAATGGTTGAATAACCCAAGTGCACGGATCCTTAAGGCATCAATAACTCAAAGGACAAGATTTTTGTGAGGTATGGTATGGTGCAAAATGATGCCGAAAGTAAGAGATAATATCATAGGTGAAGACAGAGTAGTTTTGATAGCCAGTCTGTTGTCCAACCACCCCTTGAACTTTGGGGAAATCATTACGGATGAGATAAAGATTAGGGAAACACGACCCGATACAGCATACCCATTTCCCTATCTAATAATATGAAGCAGTCTTTATGCCAATCATCACAGGATTAGACAAGGAGGTCCCTGCCAAGAAAACTCATAATCCCATCAGGTTTGACGAGAGTGAGTCGATGCTGGTTCTAGAAAAAATGCAGATATGGAGAGTGACACAATCAAATTAGAGAGAGTGCAGCTACCTGCCACTACTATAGGTTCCACTCAAAATGTGTAGATCCCAGCACTAGAGCCAACTCAGGCTACCTCCTTTGTAGGTGATTCACCTATTCCAAAAAAAGAAGAAACTACAGTTGTTGCAGCACCGGTGTCCGAGTATGGTTTGACCCCTCACAATTTTAAGAAACTGGTGAAGCAAGGTAAAAGGTTCGATGATCAATTGAGGTTGTTCTCTAATCAGTTTGAGTCAGTTGTTGACAAGAAAATCAATAAAGCCATTGAACCTTTCTTAACTATCCATAAACGAATTAATGAAATGGAGCATCAAGTGAATGAGAGGTTGAAAGAGATGCTAGTGCCTAATCTTGCAGCATTTGAGGCAACCTTGAAAAAAGATAGAGCTGACATCACGGCCTCGTAAAGCCACCATCTAGTCATATTCTATGAACCTACTATTGAAGAGTCTAAAGAAGAAGAAGAGCCACCTTTTGACATCACTAGGAAACCAGTGGATAAAAATAACAAGGATAAAGGCAAAATGAAAAGAAGTGAGAGCGATGACCAAAGAAGATTGATAAGAGAGCAAAGAAGAAAGAAGACGAGAAAAAAATAAAGGAAGCTTTAAAGCAGTTGAAAGTGAGGCGTGAGCCACTTCAAGAGTTATTAAGAGCCCGAGCTGTGGGAGCATCAGCTAGTGGACTTCCTTGGATTGTTGGGGAGTTTTCCACTCTGCCAACCATTATGGTAGATGCATCAACACAAACTGATGCCACTGATGAGATTACTCCCACTGATATAAGCTCTTAAAGTGCAACAGGTATTTCTTTGCCCTTGGTATAATAGTTTTATAGATGTGCATTGAGGGCACTGCATGTTTTTATTTGTGGGGGTGAGGGCACTTGCTAGTTTTGATTGTGGTTGTTTGTATGTGCTAGTTTTGGTTGTGGTTGTTTTTATGTGTTCTTTTTTGTAATTATGTCATGTTTAGTTTTGTTCGTTTGTTTGTGATTTTGTAATTATGTGTTATGTATGCATGATGAATAACATCTTACTGAGTAGCAAGTATTCGAGTGTTGTTTTAAAAAAAAGTGAAATTGGTGTGCCCACCAAAATTTTAATTGTGAGATTGATTGCTAAATGCATACGAAACCGTCTCTGTCTATAAAAGTATGCAAATATGAAATTCCCTGCTTGAGCTTGAGTGTTGATTGAGTATTTTGTAATTTTCACACAATTCCATGCCATGAGAGAGTGAGATTTTGCCATGAATATGTTCTTATTATGTGTATGTATCTAGAACTTACCTAAAGTATTTTGTTAGGGTATCAGATAGTCAACAAAGAAGTGATCACAGGCCATTGTTGAATAGTGAACCATCTGGCCAAAATAATCAACTTATAGGAATATATTCTAGTTTGATCCTCTTTTTAGCCAATAAAATACTTTCTTTATTTCAACAACTTGACAAGCTTTAAGCCTTGTTTTAGCCAGTTCTCTGTTTGTACATATTACACATACTCAGGATCGCCTAAGTTGAGGGTGGCTATACTAGAAGGGCTGATGAGGTGCAAAAGATGTTGTGAAAATTGAGATGAAAGTTATGAAAATGTTAAAAAAGTGTTTATATAGATATGTATATGTATGTATGTATATATATATTGAATAATTGTTGCTAAGTAGGATTGCTGAGAATTATATGAAAAGTTTGTGGGGGTTGAATGTGAAGATATAAGTGATTGTAGCTAAGTACGTAAGTGATCCAAGAGAGGCTTAGTCACTAATCCTATATCGAATTTCCCAACACTCAAACTACGTTTCAAGCTGAGAAAGCCCTGTAGTGATTTCAGTCTGACTATTAGATGAACTAAGCGAAATGGTAAAGGCAAGCTTATGGTATTGTAGATTCACAATTTGAACCTTTTTTCTGAAAGTGAGAGTATTAATGCATGGTTCCTATAAGTGTAAAGAAATATATAGAGTCGAGAACTTCTTTTCTTCTGTGTAAGGGCATGCGAATTGTTGGGGAACTTGCTAACCATTTGATTAGATACTCTAAGTTTAAGTAGTGGTTTGTTGTTTAAATTTTGAAGTTGGTATAAAATCTTGGTGTTGCTTGGCAAAAGATCGCATGCTTTCTAAATGGGCACAAAATGAAGGGAACAATTGCTATTTTTCATATTGATGTTATTTGTTGTGTGCATAGTACAATATTAGTTGCTTGAGGACAAGCAAGTATTTTAAGTTGAGAGTTTTGATGTGCTAGCTTTGTGTTAGCATATTTAAAACTTTAAACTCGGAATAATTGTAAGTTCTTAAGTAACTATTGCTGTTTTTTATTATATTTCATGTGATATTACAGGGAAGTCGAGATACATGGAAACCTATGATAACTATGTCAAGAAGGATGAATTTTGATGAAGTAGATAGAAAGAGTTTAGTTGACGACTTGTCTAATAAGTCGTCAACCATCTGACGGGTCGTCACGGAGGCCTTCACCCATAAACAGAATGTAGCTACTAAATAAGTGAAGTTCACGGTGATAAGTCGTCATCTCAGGTCGTCACCTGTAGACAGTTTACAATAAATGGAAAGAATAGTTGATGACTTGGTCTGATAAATCGTAAACTGTATGATAGGTCGTCAAACATAGTCGTCAGTTGTACGCAGTAATCAAGGATTGGGACTAAGTTGTTGATGAATTGTCTGATAAGTCGTCAACCATCTGATAAGCCATCAACTTTGGTCGTCAGTTATGGGACGGAAAAGCTGGAATTTGAAATTCAAATTCAGAAAAGATCTTGAGTATTTATAAAAAAAAATCTTAGGTTTTCAGGCATCGTGAACTTATTCTAAGGAGCAGTTTTTTATACTTTTTCTCTTAATTTTAGATATCAGTTTTTGGAGATTATGGTTTTGGTTTTGGGATTCTCTTGTGATTTGGAAAGAAGAACAATCTTATATTCTCATCATTTGTAAGTTAACTATTTCTGGATTATGAATCTGATATATATTGTTTTTGTCTATCTCATGAGTAACTAATTCCCATAACCGGAGTTGTGGGATCTGTGAGTTTGGCCATACGAATTCATTAGTTGGTTAAGATTCGAAGTACTTTAAAAACTTCTTGATAATTCTTTTATAATAAGTATTATCTATTGGTTGCAAACAATAGATTGAACCTCACGTTGGTTTTGCTTGAATTGAGAAATCAATTAAGAGGAAGTGAATTATCAACGGGTATTTGGAGACGTTAAATTTCCATTTAATGATTAACGCAATAACAAGGGTAATCAACTCGAGATGAAATTAGGTTGAATAAAAGGATTTCCTGAGTTTGAAAGAATTAGGTAATCTAGTATCTAAATAGGTCGAAAGATATTTAGATAAATCATCAATAGTGATAATCTATTGTTTCCTAAATGTTATGAGAATCTTTGTTACAACTAATGTTTAGTAAGTGTCAATACTTATAGTGAACACAACTCTGATTTTTACCACATCAATAATCTGAAATACTGAAGCATTGATTTTGGGTCACAAATGAAGTAAATTATAACAAGTGTTTGAATTCTAAAAACCCCCTTTTACAGGAAGTTGCTAGCTATTAGTCGATTGAATCACAAATAGTCTTAATTAACACCATATTCCCTGTGGGATTCTACCCCAACCTAGTTGGGTTATATATTTGACGACGGCCGCTTACTCTCTCATAAAAGAGGTATAATTTGAGCGTATCAAACAACTAATAAAATTTTTCAGAAATCATTAACTCCTATCTTAGTCGTACCCACATAAAGCAATTTTTTCTGCAAATTTAGATCGAGTTCGCTCTATTTGAGGTTTGTATTTGAGAAAAAATTTTCAATAATTGTATATCTACACTCTTCGGCCATCACCCTATAGTAATTAGAATCTTACTTTCATACCTAAATTTCCATGGCAAACTTCTTAGGAAAAAAAGGAGTATAAATAGAAAATTTTGTTAACTATATTTAAGGATAACATATATGTAGCTATAAGGGAAAAGGGTCAAAAATGCCCTCTACTTTTATAAATTGGCTAAATTTGTCCCTAGTTAAACTATAAGGTCAAATATGTCTCTGCTGTTACTAAAGTATGCAAATATACCCTTCTATTTTATGAATGTCCAAATGGACAAATATTTGACTAATCAAAGTGGACTCCACATGGCATGCCACCTAACACCTCATTTTTCTTCTTTTTCTTTTTTCCTTTCTCTTTCTTAATTTTCCCAAATTCAAACTATAATTTTTAATTCTTTTTATTTAACTCAAGCTCCATTAATTTCTTCAATTGTATGATTCTCGAAGGAATTTCACCATTACAGTGATTCATCGACATCTCCAAATCAATTTGCTTCTTTAGATTTCAGTTTCTTCCAAACTTTTCTCTTCAAGCCAACAATTCCTTAAGTACAACCAATTTATTAAGATTCAGAATCATCACTTCAGAAAATGATATTCGATTAAAATAATTATCACCAAGGTTAAGTACACCCAGCGGTGTGCACTTTGTCTATCTATGTGATTATATTCAGACTATCAAGAAATGAAACACTGAAGCTTGTCTTTGTAAGAACAACCATCTGTTGGCAGAACTTAGTTACTAAGTAAATGTACAACAAGTAAAAACAAATGTTGGATAGCACGCATAACTAGTTGAAGAACAAAGGATTAAAATGATGATAGGATATTGTTGAACTAACCATACTAATAAAAGATATTTTTCCAGCAACATTAGGGCCAAGCATACCAAGGCATTTCCCTCCAGGCACAACAAGTGACTTTGATTGCTTATTTATCAAGGTTTCTATCTATCCCTGGATAAATCTTTTTATGGTTGTCAACGACGATGGGATAACCTGTTGTCCATTTAGGTATCATCTGTTCAGCCTTTTCCCCCTGTTCAAACATAGAAATTAAGACTATCAGAAATTACCTCTATTGCAATGAACCTTTTGACAACGATTTCAAAAGTGTTGCTATAGACGATCTATTGTAACGGTTGCAACCGCTGTAAAAAAAAATGGTTCTAGTAATTCTATAATCATTGCTATTGATGGATAACTGTTGCAATAGGGTGTCTTATAGCAACGGTTACTTGAACTGTTGCCATAAAGTTACCTATGACAACACTTTATTGGAAAAAAAAAAAAATCTAGTGCATCGGTTTTCATTTTTTCCCTCTCTAATTTTTCACAATCCGCCAAAAATTAATAAAATATATAACAAAAATTAAAAAAAACATACTTAACAAACATGTTTCACTCTCAACTCACTCTCAGTCGACAACCAGTACTGTGAATCAACCCACTGCCGACTGCCGACTACCGCTCCAATTTTCGCTTCGACTACCACTCCGACTACCGCTCTAATTTACAATAGCCTGATTTATAGAAGTCACTACCAAAGCATAAATAAGCTTTTGTTGTGTTGATTAGTTCAGCTTCTAGGCGTCTATGGAAACAGGCCTGTGTTGATTGGTTCAGCTCTAAATTATTGCTGTTGTCTTGTACAATATAGGTAATTTTCATTTCTAGGGTACCTTCAATTTCAGCTCTCAAATTTACACTTCAATTGCACTTCAATTTCCGAGCAAATTTGGGGTTTTCTTCTTTAATTTGGTGATTTTAAGGATAATTTTGACCTAATTTTTTGAGTTTCTATTTTGGATTATTTTTCTTCTTCACTTTGATTGCTAGTGTTCTAACATTAGTTCCTTCATCTTTTTCTGCTTCTCGAAGTGCTAGATCACGCAGTTCTACCCCTCACCGTCACCTTTCTTCTCCTCCTCCTCCTCTGCCTCGAAGGTTCTATACTTTATACAGTTTTTATACTCATTTTTTTCATTATATCTTGTTTGTTTAGGGAGTTTAATACTAGAAGGATACTAGGAGAGTTAACTGACAAGCTCAATTTGTTTGAATTGAGGTTCATTGGTTGTTGGTTTTGGTTAATGTGCACATGGCTGCTCAAATTGCTTTTATGCTAGCAGAAAACTAGGAGAAAACATCTCATCTGTTCTAACTTTAGTAGACAAAGTTTCCTGGTATATGTTGCTTGTCGCGGGTGGGAGCTGGCAGTTATCTCATGGATTTAGTTGAGGTGTGGAAAAGCTGGCTCGGACAAAAAAAAACTAGGAGAAACGTGTAGTGTTGGAGAATTAAGCTACTGAATGAAATGGGCACAAATGTAGAGTAACGGTTAAACTAGGAGCAACATCTCATATGTTCTATACATTATCCATTTTTTATACTCATTTCTGTTGCATTAGTTTGTTTGTTTAGAGATTCTTATGCTAGAAGAACACTAAGGGAGTTAACTGACAAGCACAATTTCTTTGAATTGGGGTGAATTATTGTTGTAGGCTAATGTGCACATGGCTGCAGGAATTATGTTCGTAGATTCTTAAGGTTGTCATGTTTCTCTAACTAGGAGAAACGTCTCATCTGTTCTAGCTTTAGTGGATAGAATTCGTTTCCTGGTAAATATTGCTTGTTACTGGTTTGAGCTGGAAGGCATCGCGTGATTTAGTCAAGGTGTGTGCCAAAGCTGGCCCAAATACCATGGTTATAAAATAAAGGCGATGACTAGGAGGAACATCTAGTGTCGGATAATTAAGCTAAAAACTATAGTATGCACTTTTAGAACATGCACTTTTTTACTCATATATTCTCTTAAGTTTGTATTTTCCTGTTATAACATGATATTGCTTGAATAATTGATATAATATATCAGTGCATAGAATTTATTTGGTTACTCAGTAAGTTGTGTGGATTAGAAAGCTCATTTCAGTGAAACTTCTGGTGTCTTGGTCAAGCTTGCGCTTGCTGGGGGTTGGATATGCTTTCAGATTGCTTATCACACTATTTTTTAACAGCTAGATTCTATATTCTGGTAATATTGCTTTGATATAAATAATAAACAGGCAAGCTTTCTCTCACAACATAGTTATAAGAAAAGAATAAAAGGAGTTGATGATTAATAACTATCTATTGTAGCATTGCCTAAAGTGTATTTTTGTCACGAAGGAAATAAAGGGTACTGAAGAGTCTGAACAGCATAATGGGCCTGCTAATCACATAAACTGACCGTATTAATCCATCTACATGGTTTAAAGAACCATTGTTATTACAGATTATTATGTCATTGAACCTATTTTGGTGCATAATTTATGAATAATATCCTTCAGTTCCAAGATCAGGAGCCTAAGAGGGACAAGCATTTTATTGTATTATGTTTGAAGACTTAGCGGTACACTATGTGATTTCTTTCCATCTGCTCTAGCCGTGGTGGACGAAGTTTGGTACCTTGGGAGGTGGTAGATATCCCGTGGAATTGGTGGAGGTGCGTGCAAGCTAGCCCGGATACCACAGTTAGCAAAGAACAAAAGGATTCTTCTTTTCAAATAACAACCGGTCCAATTTGAGATTGCTTATATTGAGGAAGCTAAAAATGTACTTATCTTGTTGGGACAATTTTCTTTTAATCATGCGTAAGGTGATACATGTTCAACCAAACCTTGTATCATGCTTCACATTTAAGTTTGTATGTTCTTCAGAACCTTGGAATTCTCGATATTAGTAGGAAAGCCTAGATTCATCAAGAGGACTGGATTAGAAATGGGATTCACATTGGTAGTGGTAGAAATTACAAGGATTCATATTATCTTCAAGCACAAGCAATGTGCTATTTGAACTTATAAGAGGTATAAATCTATGTTGTTCTAATTTATGCATTGGTATATTTATTTTTCAACTACATCACATTTTAACAAAACTCTCTGCAGGTTTTATACAATATTTTTATTTTTGCTTCAGATAGTGGGATGGGGAAGGTGTGCCTCAGGAGATTAATCTAGAAATGATGAGGAAAGAAGAGGGCTGCGATTATTTTCCTTTTCATTCTATCAATACATGATTCTTTTCCAGTTGTCCATGCCTTTTGATTTCTTGTTATTGTTATTGTTTTTGTGCTGGACTGCTGGGGGTTGGAGTGTATGCTTTCATATTGTTGTAATTGTAAAAGAGATTTTGAAAGAGCACTGGGAAGCGAAAAATTTGAGCCAGTTTTGGTCATCAATATTTTTTGTTTTACACGTATATTCAGAATTGTTCAAGATAAAAAGGCCTCTTGGCGTTACTGATTAAGTTACTGTCATGTGGCTAGAGATCATGGGTTCAAGCCGTGGTGACAATATTTTGCAGAAATGCAAGGTAAGGTTGTGCACAATAGACCTTTGTGGTTCAGCCTTTCCCTGGACCTCAAGTATACCAACGCGTAGTACATTGGACTACCCTTCTATTCAAAATTGTACGAGATAAAAGACCCATTAGAGGAGTATACATACATACATACATACAGGCACCACAATCATATCTTTACACATTATTATTTCAATCAATAAGTAGGCAGTAATTATGTTACTTATGTACTTAGTGTTTCATCTCCTCTTATGTTTTTCCTTCTTTTGCTCAGTTGGGTACTTTTAGGTGCTCTTAGAGGTGGTTTAGACCTTGCTTTTAGGAATGAATTATGCAGTAAAACGTATGAAAGGACAAACATGTCAAGTACCCATCACTGGGTCATACAGTAACCTTTGAAAAATATGCATGCTTTCTGTTGCTATTAACATTTCTCTTTTAATTCCTTTTTTGTTCAGCTTTCTGCAGACTTACGAGATTTGAGAAAGAGGAGACTGGGGCGTGCTAGATTATCTTGAAGACAAAGGTACCGAAAGCTTCCTCCCTCCCTCAAAACATATTTGGTTAGCGCTTTCATCCATCTTATTCCAGAGTATGTGGTAGCACTTGTGTTAACAATTAAACCTTTAATGTGAACCTATTTGAAGTCTCTGAGAATGATACATTACATGCATTGCATTAAAGTTTTATCTGTAACTTCTGTTTGACTGTCTTATAGAACCAACTCACTAAATTACTGTTGGAGAACATGGTATATGTAAGTTTGAATTTCTGTAATTGAGTTCATTACTCTCAAACATAGAGAGATATTGTTTAAAGTTTCTCAAAAGGGAGTGATTGATCTTAGCTGGACTAAGTAATTCAAAGTTGGTCTTAGCGTTGACATGATGGCATCTGTTAGATCTTTGTTTTTGTTTTTGTTTGCCTTAATGGTTCCATTATGCACTGCCATCATCTTAACATAGTTAAACTGGTGAAGGTTGTTATGACGGGGTCATAGGGTAAGAATCTCCGAGTCATTTCCGTATTTTGATAGTGATGTCGCTTCAGTCCAAGTAACTACAAAGGTCACTATAGTAGATGTTATGTAAGATTCACCCAATTTCCCATATTATCTCAGTTATAAACATTATTTCTAGATAGATATGACTTCATTTGAACATTTGTTGGTGCTATTGAATCCATTTACAAACTCTCAGCTATTATAGTGTTATTTTACTTTTGGCCAGCACAGTCTTCTTTTATTATTGTTTATTACGATCGTATCATTTTATTTGATGTATTTGGCATGTTAATGAACCTCTCACTTCCCTTAAAATAGATGATGTTTGGAACCACACGTGGAAAGATAGATCTTGAACCAAGTAAAATACAAATGAATATCATATGAAACATGTTATTGTTAAGAGTGACCGAAAGATAATAGAGCAAATAATGATCTTTCATCCTGTCGCTGACTCTCTTCTCATTATTGTTATTCTTCCTTATTTAGTACCGTGCATATCTATATTTCCTCTGGTCTCACTCCATATACAAAAAATTAGCACATGTAACAGTTTTGGTGTAAGAAGGATGAAAGACATCAACATGCCTATTTGTTTGTCAGCTTTTGTATTTCCCATTTACTTTACTTCTACCACCACCATTTCTGTAATTTCTTTTATGCCATAAATTATTCATTCTTTTTTGGTCATTATGTAGGAGTTTAGGATGATTGTATCTTTTGTTATACTACTTGGTGTATCTTGTATATGGTATTATTAGATTTGTTGACTGAGTGCCCAAGGTAGTTTACGTATATGGTTGTTTAATTCCAGATTTTGCGATTCAGTGTATTAAGGACTCTTGCACTTTTTAGTAAACATACTTTATCCCAAGCCATTAATGCTTTCTTTGAGACAGTAGCAACTCATCTCCACAGATAATCTTCCATCAATTTGGTAAGTGTGCCCAGTAGGCTTAGACACCAAACAATACTGCTCCAATGAGTTGTTCTCTCCAAATTATGACAAACATTTAGCCACCCAAGTAACAATTCTTGGTGTTATCTTGCTAACCAACTATGAGTCTTTTGGAGGAACAAGGGCACTCTAAGGTATTTAAGTGGCAATTCACAGTTCATAGCCTAACAGTTGCAAGATAAGTTGTTTTGTTGTCTGATTCACCCCTCCAAGATACATTTGGCTTTTGAACAAGTTAGCTGTTAGTAACTCTAACAAGCTACTAATTATCAAGTGATTGAGGTAGTACAGTTTTATTGAATACTTCTACCTACCTAAATATATGTCATGACTTTTAACACATTCTGAAATACTTGGGTATTGTATATTTGTATAGTAATTAGAGAGTGCTATACTTTAATACACGATCGGTATGGTATTGTATGTTAATGAGTTATGCTCTTTTTAAGTTTTTTGTGGTGTGAAGAGCTATGTTTATTTTCTCTTTTATTCTTTTGCTTCCTTGCTCGTTATGGTATTATACATAATCGCCCAACTTATACCTTCTTTAAATATGTTGTCATTTAAGTGCTAATTAAGATTATTTATTCTTTTTTATAGGTGACCTAAATAAAGGAGATGGAGAAAGAAGTGATGAAGAAATTGACCTTACTTGAGAAGATTTTTGAATTTTTGATAGATGCTTTGATATCAATCTTTTTTATAATGAATTTCGTGAAACTTATCGCCACTCGAATTTTATACCATGTGGGAAAACTAATGAACATTTGACTTTAACATTTTGCTTTTGGGTTTGGATTACTAGTTTGTTGCATATTTTAATTTGGATTATTATTAATGAAAGATTTTGTTTTGATGTGTGTGTGTGTATATATATATATATATATATATTTCAATTGGTATTTGAACTATTTATGGTATTTGAAGTTGTTGGAATAAGTGGCAAAAATCGTTGCAATAGCTAATTATAATAGTTGCAATAGGTAGCAAAAAAATATTGCAAAAGACCCAAAACTGTTGCAATAGGTGTCAAAAAGAGTTGCAATAGATAGTTAAAAATCGTTGCAAAAGATCAGTAAGTGTTGCAGTAGATATCTGATTGTTGCAATAGGGTTATTGCAACGTTTTTTTGTCGTTGCAATATAGTCTATTGCAATGATTTTTAACCGTTGCTATAAACTATACAAAGCATTGTAATAGGTTGGAAAAACCATTGCAATAGGTCTATCTATTGCAACGGTTGTTGTAATCGTCGCAATAATCGTTGCGATAGACTTATCTCAATGCTCACATATGCAACGTCTGCCTAACTGTTGTAGTAGATCTATGGCAATAGTTTTTTTATCTATCACAATGATTTTTGAATCGTTGTAATAGGGCTAATTTCTAGTAGGAAATGTTGAATTAAAACAATAAAGAGATGAAGCACAATAAAGCTAATAAGAGATGCTGATGTTTTTTTTTCTAGAAGATCACCAAGGATAAGTACGATTAATTTACTTATATTCGTCGTAGAATTTCATGAAAATTGCAAAATTGGGTTAACATACCGAGTGAATAGATGAGTTTTATATAAGTAAATTGATCGTGCATGCCATGAAAATTGCATAAACAATGAATTTGACTCAAAAGCTAGATTTCTTAGACTTTGACATTGATCTACTGGTGATGCCAATGACATTAGAAATTGATGGATGTCAATGAAGAAGAGGAAACAAAAAAAATTGTGAACAAAAAAAGAAAAAGAAGAAAGGAAAAAAGAATAAAAATGTGGTGCTGACATGGTATGTCACGTGGATTACATCTTAGCTAAATGTTAGCTCGTGTGGACATTCGTCAAATAGAGGAGTATATACACTTTAGTAATGGCGGGGGCATATTTGACCCAATAATTTAATTAGGGATAAATTTAGTCAATATATGAAAGTAGAGGGACATTTTTTATCCTTTTCCCTAGGTATAATGGTGAGATTTCTAAAATATTGGGAAGTAAATATTTGTTTTTATATTCATGATAAGAACTACTTCAATAAATTCAATCTTAACAACTAATTATAACTCATGACATATTTCTCATCCAAGTTATTTACTCGAGTTATCACTAACTTTACACATCCATGGATAAGACAGCTCAAAGATTAACCATCCCTAGCCCCACTGTATCATCTTTAGTTTTCATAGTCATACGCCATTTTCACCATCTTAAACGCAACCTCCTCTATATATACCCTTGGAATTCTCTTCAATCTCTCACTCCAAGCCAAGAGAAAATGTTAAGCTAATAATACATTCTTATAATTATTATTTTCATTGACATACATACATAAATAATAAATAATAACTATGAGTAAAAAATATTCCAGTAGTACTTATTTTATTCTCATTTTAGTCATTGTTCTCCATGCGTTTGCTTATTCCGGCGAGTCAAGGCGGCCATTTGCATGCGACCCAGCGAACCCGGGGACACGAAACCTGCAGTTCTGCAAGGCGTCGCTACCAATACACGTACGTGTTCAGGACTTAATAGGACGATTAACATTGCAGGAGAAGATTAGGTTGCTTGTGAACAATGCTGCATCGGTGGAAAGGCTGGGTGTCAATGGCTATGAGTGGTGGTCTGAGGCACTTCACGGCATCTCTAACACCGGCCCTGGCGTTAAGTTTGGTGACGCCTTCCCTGGCGCCACCAGCTTCCCTCAAGTCATTACTACTGCTGCTTCCTTTAACACTTCCTTGTGGCAAGAAATTGGCCGGGTAATTAAATTTTAATACTGCTTTTAATTTAGTGTGAATGCATGCGTGTTTTAATTTGGATATATCCATACTAGAATCAACTTTTGTGTTACTCCTTATCTTATCTACATATTCTTAATTATTCAACTTTAGATAATACAAACAAGAATCTGATTTTCTGTTGCTATCACTACAGAGAAAAAGAATCTTTTACGTGAAAATGACTTTGATAAATTGAGCTGGTACATCATTATCATGAATAAACTCTACGTATGAATATGATAAGATATATAAACTCAATATAGTGATTGCATTGAAGTAGACTTGAAGTTTAGATAATCAAACCGATGTCCTTTCTCAACATATATGTTGAAACAAATTTGAAAATTGAACTCCATCATGTCAAAAAAGATGAACCAATATATTAAATTCATTATTCCTTTCTTCACAATATTGTATTCTAGGTCTATTTTAGGTGTGTTTTAATATTCATTGGCTGCAAGGACCATAGTAACAGACCACCAATAGAGCTAGGTGTTTTCTTTTGTTTGTGTCATGAATAGCAGACTTTTCAGTAGGTTGGGTACGCAGTGACACGGAAAGTGTCCAGTACCGAACGTAGGACTTATTATATACTCATAACTGTCAATTGTCATGTGATATATGAGCCGCTTATGCATTAGCATTTAGCATAATATGATCAATGGTCGATACACTTTTTTCCTTTTTATATATTAATAGCCTGGATTTCATCATATTACGTTTTTTTCCGTTGCGTCTCTTTATTCCATTTCTTCAATTATACATTGGATTGGGTGATTGAAACTTATCATATTTAAATTTTAAATAGAATAAGTATCATCATCCAAACATTCAATTAAAGAAACGAAGGTGTATTAAAGAGGAGAAGGATCCACTATTACCCTGTGCTAAACCTCAAATTTCTAAAAGGTCCGTTTATAAAATAGAACCCTTTATCCATTTTTTTAAAGTACTCTAGTTTTCTAAAATTGTTTAGGAGAGGGAAAAATAATGGGGCCAAAAGAAAAATATTAAAAAAAAAATAGGTTTAATTACTGATAAAGAAAGAAAGGATAAGCTTTTGCCCATACCTGCACATGCCTAAATGTTTTTTTGTTTGGTCAAAACATTTTAAAAAAGAAAAAGATATAGGCCCAAAAGCAATTACTTGCACTGGCACTGGGTGGAAAATGGGGTGGCTCTGCTGTCATGATATCGATATATATATATTTCAAGCTGCAGGTTATCTATATGTATGATTTTTTTTAGGTGAGTTTGATATTTTTGATTTCGACTTTTATTTATTTTTGTGCTTGTAGTGGACAAGCTCAACTTTATTCCCCTAGTTTATTGTTACAAAAATTAGAAGCCATATGTAGAATAAAAAAGAATCTCAAGTACAAAAACACATAAAAATCGAAATAAAAAATAAAAAATCAAAACACATCTTTAAAAAAATTAGTTAGCAAAACTGCCATTTCTACGTAAATACATAATATTAGATAGATAAGGACAATCAAAGAATTCAAGTTGTTCCAAGTTCCGTTTAATTGGTTTTCATAAGGAGAAAAGTCTTGGTAATTCTCGTTCATGCAATACAAACTAGAAAGCGTCAAAATTGTCGTTCATGCAAGTTGACGGGTTGCTATCATTTTCCTTGTCTCTATACTACTATGAGAGGTTCATGTAAATATGATGGACCACATCCCACATGCACCTTTCATGTTTTTGGATAACCAAATTTAAAGAATTTACCAATTATTATCTATCCTACGAAATATGATTATAAAAGATAAAGGTGCATGTAAAGCAACAGCTAGATTATAGTAATTTATATCCATTTATCTTTAGAGGTTTGATTGAAGAGGATGTCACGCATCGTATTGGGGCAGGGTGGTTGAAATGGAGGTTCGCTTCAGGAGTTTTATGTGATAAGAAGGTGCCCCTTAAGCTTAAAGGGAAGTTCTACAGAGTGGCGATCCGACTAGCTATGTTGTATGGAGCGGAGTGTTGACCAGTTAAGAACTCTCACATCCCAAAATTGAAGGTGACGGAGATGAGGATGTTGCGATGGATGTGTGGCTATACCTGGAAAGATAGGGTAAGGAATGAGATTATTCGGGAGAAGGTGGGAGTGTACTCGGTGGAGGACAAGATGCGAGAAGTAAGGTTACGTTGGTTCGGGCATGTGATGAGGAGGGGCTCTGATGCTCCAGTGTGGAGGTGTGAGACACTGGCTATGGATGGTTTTAGGTGGGGTAGAGGTAGGCCGAAGAAATATTGGAGGGAGGTGGTTAGACATGATATGGAGCAGTTATAGCTTACGGAGAACATGACTCTTGATTGGAGGGGGTGGAGGACGTGGATTAGGGTAGAGGGTTAGGGGGTGAGAGTGCGCAGGTAACAATAAGGGAGCGTTCTTTTTTGTGGCTGAAGTTTCTTGATCGTGATGTTGAGTGTTGTGTATGGTTTTGGATAGATAGTTTTTTAGTGTTAGCTTGTGGATGTAGGATTATTTTATGATTAGTGGTGTTACTTTATTTTGCTGATTGTACTAGTTTATATGCATTTATTTTGTATTTGTTATACTGCTATCGTTAAGCCGGGGGTATATCGGAAACGACCTCTCTACTTCATATGAGGTAATGGTATGATCTGCGTATACTTTACCTTCCCCATACCCACTTTATGAGAATACGTTGGATATGTTGTTGTTGTTATCTTTCGAGGTGAATGAACTTTAAATGAAAATAAAGATTATGTTGACTTACTTCTAATTACCGAAAGAATATTGCTCTAGATGTAGAGTTCCAAAACTGTAAAATCCTAATTGAATGTCCTTTTTCTTCAAGTTGATGTAACCATATATAATAACTACCGGGGGCGGATTCACGTTGGTTTTCTTTTCATTTTACATGTATTAATTCTGTGAACAAATATATATGTAAATAAAATGAATCCACTGCTCAATGGTTAAAGTGGATTCTTTTTGATAAAAGGTTGTGGGATCGAAATTTGTTGGGGGCAATTTTTTTTACCCTCTACTTTTGTAGACTCTAGTGGGTCCTTCAGACATTTATTATAGTTTTCAAGTCAGTGATGTAGTAATAAAGTATTAATTCAATTTCCTTTAATATAAGTATTATTTGAAATTGGTTCAAATTGGTAATAATAATTTAGGTTAATATAATAGCTTGCCTGTTATTATGCCTAGTTTAAATTATTTTAAAATATACAACGTTGTGTATTTTTTTCCTTCCTCCTCGGTAAACCCGATTAGGTTAGTGTCTCTTTGTTATTTTCTTGTTTTATTTATGATTTTTAAAAATTCCTATATTTCTAATAATATTTGTAATATTAATACTTAGCATTTTATATTGAAGATATGTGAAAATTTTCAACTTTATAATTAGTAGTTAATCTTGGTATATTATTTGTTAGGAAATTATATTATTTTGTTTATTTACTTTTTTCGTTTTAAATTGAACACTACCTTAAAACAATATTTTCAAAGTATTAGGGAAACATAAATTATTATTATTATTATTATTATTATTATTATTATTATTATTATTATTATTATTATTATTATAACACACACGCACACTCTTCTTCATATATTTTTGAATAAAATATCACCTTTTTCTAGGGATATTATGGGAATAGAAAAATGATAATTATTATTATCAGTTATTGTCATGATTTATTATAATATAAACTCACTTGAACAAAATTCTGGGTCCACCACTTATAACTACGTTCATCAATAAGGCAACCTTATTTCTGTAAATTAAGTAAATTGCAAAAATAGTAAAGGCTGATTGTTAGAAAAGTCTGATGAGTATTAGAACAAAAATCTCGTTAGCATAATATTAATAGCTGGTCTAAAGTAGAGCTTCTCGCTTAACCTACCGTCTTGTTTGTTGTTTTGGTCTAGTCACAACTTGTTTGCGTGTAAACATTGTCTTAAGAGGTGAAATTGGGTCCCCATAAGTTTTTCTAATTGACAACTTTTCCTTAAAGAAGTCTTATTTCACTTGCTTATTCTTCCTTAAGAAGTCTTATCGTTCTCTTTCGGATTCAGACGCATCCTTTTTTTTTAACTAATTAAATTAGATCACTTTCTTAATTACTTTTTCTTTCTTTTGCAATAATTTCAGTACTGTATATATTATATACACTCTCACACACACATGTATGTATATAGTATTATATTGCTTCACTCTATTTCAATTTACGTGTCCTACTTACCATTTTTAGTAAGTTTTAAAAAGAAAAATAGTTTTTATATTTAGTAGTACTATATACATGACATGTATAAGATCAACAACAACAACAACAACATAATAATAATAATAATGATATAATTAATATAGTCGTATTTGTTTTTATATATGATCAGGTAGTTTCTGACGAAGGAAGAGCCATGTATAATGGAGGAGCAGCAGGACTAACATTTTGGAGTCCAAATGTGAATATATTAAGAGACCCAAGGTGGGGAAGGTGCCAAGAAACACCCGGGGAGGACCCTCATTTGGTTGCACAATATGCCGTCAGCTACGTAAAGGGACTCCAAGGCGGCAGCGACAGCGGCAATACCGGCCGCTTGAAGGTGGCCGCTTGCTGCAAACATTACACTGCTTATGATCTTGATGATTGGAATGGGTTTGATCGTTACCACTTCAATGCTAAGGTAACCATATCTTATTATTAATTAATACTAGTACGTAGTTTAATTAGCTAGGGTTTCCTTATCCTTTGATGGGATTGAAATTTGAGACCCTTTTTTTGCTTGCACGGAACATCAGCTTGAAAAGACATGCTAAGAAGTAACCTTTGCATATATATATATATTCACTAAGTATTTCCAAAGTTGACTGTAAAATAAGTTATTATTATAAATTAACTTAGTTGAGATAGTAATTATAGGAACCAACGATCTCATATTATTAATAATATCATTTTTTTCTTTTCTCTTGTTTGAAGTCGTGTGAATCTACATGATTATATAAGAGGGAAGTAATCTGGAAGAGTTTCTTTTTCATTTGAAATGGTTTAGGTAAGCAAGCAGGACTTAGAGGACACGTACAATGTGCCATTCAAGGCATGTGTGGTTGAAGGAAATGTAGCGAGTGTGATGTGCTCTTACAACCAGATCAATGGAAAGCCATCGTGTGCTGACCCTACACTTCTCCGTGACACAATTCGTGCCCAATGGCATCTTAACGGGTGTTTCTCTTTTCCTAGCCTTTAATAATTTCCATTGACTTACAAAATAGAAAGCAATTAATTAATTAGCCCAGCCAACTATATGTATTAGGAATACCCTAACAATGGACCATCATGCACAATCTAAGTAAGTATGTTTCAAACCGCTACAAAAAAAGTACACATACACTGAAGCATGTAAAGTACATCAGTTGTAATGACTATATAGCACTGTCAGGATAACATTAAGTTCTCTATCAAAAGTAATTAATACCAATTTTTTATGAATGTACCATAAACTTATTCAAATATTGTAATTATTTCTCTTTTTATTTGAACTACTTGCTCTGCAAACTCAAAAACACATTTAGGGAATAGTTTTATCCTTTATATTAATCAGGGTTGTCATGGCCAATTACTATGGTTGAAAAGTTATACATATTGTGGTTGATTGCTACTACTATAGTCTCTAGTGTTGTGTTGTAAGAATAATTTGTTGCCTTGTAAAACAGATACATCGTATCAGATTGTGATTCTGTTGGAGTTTTATTCTATCAACAACATTACACCCGTTTCCCCGAAGATGCTGCAGCAGCCACTATCAAAGCTGGTTTGCTTTATATTTGTTTTTATTGTTTCCCTTAATCTAGGAATAAAGATAGTATATTATAAGGAAAAGATTTGACAAGTTCATGGTTGTAAATATAGGTTTGGACTTGGACTGTGGACCTTTCCTAGCCATCCACACAGAGCAGGCCGTCCGTACAGGCAAAGTTTCAGAACTGGAAATCAAATATGCTTTAGCCAATACAATTACGGTCCAGATGCGTCTGGGTATGTTCGATGGTCCAAGTGGACCTTATGCAAATTTGGGTCCAAGAGATGTGTGCACTCCAGCCCATCAACAGTTGGCCCTGCAAGCAGCTCGTGAAGGCTTGGTTCTTCTAAAAAATATTGGACGGGCTCTGCCACTGTCCCCTCAGCGCCACCGGACCGTTGCTGTTATTGGGCCCAATTCAGATGCTACAGTTGCCATGATTGGCAATTATGCTGGTAAAATATACTCCTCGTTTAAAAAAGAACGACCAAAACAATGACATGTTTACTTTTTTAGTCCGTTTAAAAAAGAATGATATTTCTTTTTTTGATAATATTTTAATTTTAACTTTTCACATGATATGTTTAGGACGATAAAATTAAAGGATATTTTGGTATATTTGACACAACTTTAATTTAAGGTTATAAGATTTAAAAGTCTTATTTATTTTCTTAAACTTTGTGTCAAATCAAAGTATGTCATTTTTTTTGAAATGGTAGAAGTATTAAATTTAATTCTGTCTATTATTTGAATATTTTAAGAGTTAGCCTCTCTTCTTTATCTTTATAAATAAATTAAACCGGGGAACTGATCTTTCATAAAATAATACCTAGATTTTAGGAATATCAAAGATCTTCTTTCAAAATGCTATATAACTAGAGACTTGAATATGTTTTCCGTTCTTTGACATTTTTGAATGTTAGTGGCCCAAGTTTTACTCGCTCCGTTCTCAATTTATCTACTTTTATAACGTAATTAATTTTTTATATGCTTTCACGAATTGTACTTGAGTATATAATGTTGGAACCAAAAGTTTTATCGACAAAAGCAATGAAGTGAAAAATAAATTTTTACATGGGTAATTTATGGAAGCAACGATTTTATTTCCCTAATTAATTTGTATACAAGTCACCAAGTTTATTTCTTTCCATACAATGTTGGAACCGAGAGTTTTATCGACAAAAGCAATGAAGTGAAAAATAAATTTTTACATGGGTAATTTATGGAAGCAATGATTTTATTTCCCTAATTAATTTGTATACAAGTCAGCAAGTTTATTTCTTTCCATATTTATTGTTAGGAATAGGATAAATATGGTAGGTATATATTAAGTATATATTTTTCTATAGGGTAAATATGGTAAGTATATATTCAGTCGGTCAGAAATTTTTGTATATATACGTCCTTGTATTACAGAGAAAATGATTCAATACGATTAATATTTTTCCAATTCTTACATGGTATCAAAGCCTTAGGGTTGATCCTTCCTTTCATATCGTTTTCAATCCATGTTATTTGTTTCCTCCCTTTTTCTCTCATCTTTTTGACAATGGTGAATCCAAAAGCCCATGAAATAGCAGCAGTAGCTACTGGTAGCACCAAGGATGCAACCAACTCTACCTTGGCTACCTTCACCCTTCTGACTCACCGAGAATGATACTGGTGAATGCTGTTTTTGATGGAAAGGGTTACGGAGGATGGCGAAGAGCTATACGCATCGTACTATATGCTAACAATAAGCTAGGGTTCATTGATGGGAGTTTTGCTCAACCAGAGTCCTCTTCTCCTTTTTTTCAACCATGGAGCCGCTGTAACGACATGGTAATCTCGTGGATCTTAAATTCTTTGTCAAAAGATATCACAGAGAGTGTGTTGTACTTCAAAACAACATATGAAATTTGGAACGAGTTAGAAGACAGATTTGGACAATCAAACGGTGCTCAACTCTATCATTTTCAAAAGGAACTGAGCGAGCTGGTTCAAGGTAATTCTAACATTCCCGGATACTACACTAAGGTAAAAAGGATCTGGGATGAGCTTGATGCTCTCAATACTTGTGTGCACTGCAGTTGTGATTGCACCTGTGGGGGGAAATCCAAAACCCTTAAATCACTTCTGGATGGTCGTTTAATCCAGTTCTTGATGGGTCTTAACGACACTTATTCCTCTGTTCGAAGCAATATTCTAATGATTTCGCCACTTCCTAGCATTAATCAGGCTTACACACTTCTCATCCAAGATAAAAAAATAACGTGAGATATATGTGAGTAAATATCCCATTGAATCAGCTTTCCTAGAAGCAAATCAACAAGGAGGAAATCAGAAAAATAATAGTCCAGAAAACAAGTTTAAAGGATATTCTGAGGAAAAGAAGAACAACATGTTTTGTAACTACTGCAAGAAACTTGGTCACACAATCGACCATTGCTACAGGTTAAAAAGATTTCCTCCTAATTTCAAGTTCACTAAGCCTAGGAGATTTCAAGGAGGGCCGTCCAGTAACTAAGCAATGGCTTTAGAGGAAACAGGAAAAGAACAAATGTATGACACAGATTTTTCAGGGAAAAATATCACACAAGAGCAGTTTTCTCAACTTTTTCAACTGCTTCAACATGTGAAGTCTGGCCAACAGGGAAAACATACCTCTGATGCTAATGCTACTGCCAATTGGGCTGGTATAATCCAGCCTCACTTTAATCCTCTTTTGTGCTTTTCACGTATTGATTCTAGTTCCTGGATCCTGGATTCAGGAGCTACAGAACACATGACATACGACAATTCTATTCTCTCTGATATTAGACCTTTACTTAAACTTGTCTTTGTTAATTTGCCAAATTCTCAAAAGGTTAGAGTAAATCAAATAGGAATGGCCAGAATTCTTCTAAATTTAACACTAAAAAATGTTTTGTTTGTTCCAGGTTTTAGATTCAATCTTTTATCTGTTTATCGGCTAACCAAAACTCTTGATTGTCACTTACTCTTTTGTTCTTTTGCTGCACTCTTTTCAGGCCCCTTCAATGAAGAGGCCCATGGTACTTGGTAGAGTGCAAGATGGTTTATATTTGCTCAAGTCATTCCCGATCAAGCAGCGTCCAGTTTCTAAGCCAATTATTCAGCAAGTTTCTTAGCTTTCTTCTAGTTGCATTAGTCAAAGTGATACTCAAGCTTTTCATTTAGTTTCTAAGTTAAGTTCATATGTAAGCCTTTGGCACATGAGATTAGGGCATATGCCCCTCTCGAATATGAAAAATATTTCAAGTTTGCAGTTTTTGTCTTCATCTAATTCTTCTACTCCTTGTGATATTTATTTTAAAGCTAGACAATACAAATTACCTTTTCAATCAAGTCATATTTCTACTACTTCTATTTTTGAGCTCACTCACATTGACTCATGGAGGCCATATAAATCTACTACTTATGACGATTTTAGATACTTCCTCACTATAGTAGATGATTTTAGTAAAGCTACTTGGACTTATTTACTTAAAACCAAGATCAATGCTTTCTCTATTTTAAAATCATTCTTGGCCATGGTACAAACACAATTTCAAACTAGAGTTAAAACCATTAGATCTTATAATGCTCTAAAATTGGGTACAAGTTTACTTACGTCGGCATATCTTTCTTCTATGGGGATCCTACACCAAACTACTTGCGTCCACACTCTACAACAAAATAGTGTTGTGGAAAGGAAGCACAAACACCTTCTTGAGACATCTAGAGCTTTACTTTTCCAATCCAATCTTCCTATAGCATATTGGGGAGACTGTATATTAACCGTAACTTTCTTAATAAACAGATTTCCTTCTAAGGTTTTAAATCTTAAATCTCCCTGTGAAGTACTTTTTGGGAAATCACCTTCTTATGCTCTACTCAAGCCTTTTGGATGTCTTTGTTATGCATCTACTTCATCTCTGCATAGGTCAAAGTTTGATCCTAGATCCACGAAATGTGTTCTCTTGGGCTATCCATTTAGGAAGAAAGGATATAAGCTTTTAGATTTAATGACTAGGAAAATTATTATTTCTAGGGATGTAATATTTTATGAAACAATTTTCCCTTTTCAGATTAGTCTATTTCCACTTCAATTTTCCCTAACTACTCTACCACTCCATTCATCGAACCTCCTATTGATTTTTTCTTGCCTGAGCACATTGTCCAATCTACTCATATTAGGGAACAATCTTCTGTTTCATCTCCCATTCCTGTTAATCCATTTATTCATGTTCCTGTCAATCCGATTGAACAAGTTCCTACAAATTCTATACCAAGTACTACTCCTATTATGCCTTCTACACAACTAGCTTCAAGGAAATCCACTAGATTGCACACTAAACTTTCTTATTTGAAGGATTATGTGTGCAATCATGTGTACTTAACTAATCTCACATCTTCTAGTTTTGACGATTTCCTTAACCCTTTGGTTTTGCCTATTTCTACTCTAACTTTCTCTAATCAGTCCCTCATTCATTCTCTTTCCATCATTGTTGAACCTAATCATTTTTCCCAAGCTGTTTTACACCCATGTTGGCAGGAAACAATGGCTAAAGAGTTTCAGGCTTTGGAATCTAATAGAACATGGGATGTTGTTGAATTACCTAAAGGGCACAAAACATTACCTTGTAAGTGGGTTTATAAGGTTAAATATTGCTCTAGTGGGAATAGTGAAAGATATAAAGCACGACTGGTGATTAGGGGAGATACTCAACGAGAAGGCATAAATTTCATCGAAACTTTCTCCCCCGTATTTAAGATGACTACTGTTCGGTGTCTTTTGGCTATTGCCGTTAAAAAGGGATGTGATTTGAATCAATTAGACATGAATAATGCATTTCTTCATGGAGACCTACAAGAAGAGGTCTATATAAAGTTTCCTCCAGGATTATATGCTCCTAGTCCTAATCATGTGTGCAAGTTGCGTAAATCTTTGTATAGGCTGAAGCAAGCTTCTCGGCAATGGTATTCTCGACTCACTAAAGCCCTTAATTTCAAAGGATATTCTCACTCTTTAAATGACTACTCCCTATTTTATAAGAAATCTGACTCTGGGATCACTATATTAGCTATTTATGTTGATGATATTTTGGTTACTGGCAACGACCCTGCTGAAATTCAAAGTCTGAAAGTATTTCTTAATTCAGAATTTCAAATCAAAGATCTTAGCTTGGAAAGTTATTTTCTTGGCATGGAAATCATTCGGGAACAACATGGTTTAATTTTGAGTCAACGAAAATTCAAATTAGAATTGATTTCTGAGTTTGGTTGTGTTGATCTCCAACCTATTAACTCTCCACTGGATCCCACTTGCAAGAATTGTGCAGATTTAGGTGATCTTCTTTCAGACCCTACCATTTATCGGAGACTCATTGGCAAACTTAATTACTTGACCCATAACCGACCTGATTTGTCATTCGTTGTGCAACATCTAAGCCAATTTATGCAACAGCCCTGTCGTCCCCATTTTAATGCTTCTTTACATTGTTTAAAGTAACTTCTTTCGATCCCCGGGCTTGGAATTTTCATGTCCTCAGATTCTTCCCTTCAATTGCTTGCTGTTTGTGACTTTGATTGGGGAGCATGTCCCGATTCACGCAGATCAGTGAGTGGTATTTACATTAGCCTTGGGGATCTCCCATCTCTTGGAAGTCCAAAAAGAAGCCATCGATTTCCCTTTCTTCTGCTGAAGCTGAATACAGATCAATGAGACGAGTAGTTGCGGAACTTACTTGGCTCGTTTGTCTTCTTTCTGATCTATCTGTCAACCCTTCTCTTCCCATTTCTCTTCATTCTGATAGCAAAGATGCAATTCACATAGCTAAAAATTCGTTCTTTCATGAACGGACGAAACACGTTGATTTGAATTGTCACTTCGTCCGACAACAATTCCTTGCCGGTCTCATTTCTCTCTCATTTGTTCCATCGACTTGCCAAATTGCGGACATATTTACTAAGTCTCTCTCTGGTCCGCAACACCATCGTATTTTAGGCAAGTTGGGTGTGTCTTCCTCCCCCTCCAACTTGAGGGGATGCTGGAACCAAGAGTTTTATCGACAAAAGTAATGAAGTGAAAAATAAATTCTTACATGGGTAATTTATGGAAGCAACGATTTTATTCCCCTAATTTGTATACAAGTCAACAAGTTTATTTCTTTCCATAATTACTATTAGGAATAGGATAAATATGGTAGGTATATATTATGTGTATATTTTTCTATAGGGTAAATATGGTAGGTATATATTCAGTTGGTTAGAAGTTTTTGTATATGTCCTTGTATTACAGAGAAATTGATTCAATACTATCACTATTTTTCCAATTCTTACATATAATTCAGCACATAGATACATTCTGAAACCTGATTCCATTAAAATAAAGTGACGTTTCTTTCTATTCCGCTTTTGAGTTATATATAGGTGTTCCATGTGGTTATATTTCTCCGTTACAAGGAATTGCAAGATACGCAAGGACAGTTCACCAGTACGGATGCATGGGAGTAACTTGTCCAGGGAACCAACAATTCGGATTAGCGGAAGTGGCAGCACGGCACGCGGATGCCACGGTGTTGGTGATGGGGCTTGACCAATCCATCGAAGCAGAAGCTAGGGACAGAGTTAGCCTTCTTCTACCAAGATACCAACAGGAGCTTATTTCTAGGGTTGCTATGGCTTCTAGAGGCCCCGTAGTATTGGTTTTGATGTCTGGCGGCCCCATCGATGTGACATTTGCTAAAAATGATCCTCGTGTTTCGGCTATTCTCTGGGCTGGCTACCCTGGCCAGGCTGGTGGAGCTGCCATTGCGGATGTTCTCTTTGGAACAGCCAACCCAGGTATATCTATTCTTATATCATTAATACTAACCTACTTTTCCTTTTAGTGGGTACTTGTCCAAGGGTAAAATTAGACACTGTAAATCCTGTTATCTTTTGAAAATAAGAATTAAAAACTATCAAAACATGAGAAAAGTCTAATATTCCTTTTGCATTTCAAATTATAACATGAACATGTTTTATGGTTTCAATTAAAGATGGTTTTTCAATCTTCAAAAGCAAAAGTTGACTTTGTTTTTCAATTGGGTACTTGTCGCTGGAAAAACTGTCCAATCAATAGCATCAAACTTTGTAGAAGCCACTAGTTCTTATTCTTCTTCTCTCTAGCTCATTAATGAAAATTCAGAACTCATTATGAAAAATGGAGAGAGAATGCAGTGTTTTTAAGGTGAAGACTCTTTCAACACATAGAATCAATTAAAAAAAAGATGTGTATTGCAAAAAAATATTATTATTGTACTACTAGTGTTTATTTTTATTTTTTGGTTTCCCATCCAGTGTCCGATACCCTCATTGGAGTCGGACTAATCCGGATTCGCGCCGCGTAGGGCCCCATTCGGGGAGAAGCGCTCCCAGCAGAGTTTTCTCCATGCCGTCAAACTCTTGACCTCTGGTTAAGGGTGGAGCAGCCCCATCCGCTGCACCACAGCCCATGTTGGTTGCTAGTGTTTATTTTACTCTCTCCTTTCTTCGTATGATACAATAAAACTTTGAACATGCATACTTCAGGGGGGAAGCTGCCAATGACATGGTATCCACAAGATTATGTAGCAAAAGTGTCCATGACAAATATGGACATGAGAGCTGATCCAATAAAAGGATATCCTGGTAGAACCTACAGATTCTACAAAGGCCCTACAGTTTTTCCATTTGGGGCAGGCTTTAGCTACACTAGATTCAGTCAGCGCTTAGTCTCCGCTCCAACAACTATTTCAGTGCCAACTCTTCATTCTGATCTTGAAGGGAACAACACAACAACATTAATGAAACAGAAAACAGTTAGAACAATACATACCAATTGTGAGTCACTTGACTTAAACATGCACATTGATGTAAAGAACATAGGGGACATGGACGGAACACACACAATCCTCATCTTCTCAACCTCACCTTTGGGAACGAAACAACTAGTCGCGTTTGATAAAGTTCATGTCGTGGCTGGGGCTAATCAGAGAGTCAAGATCAAAATGAATGTCTGCAAACACCTTAGCGTAGCTGATGAATACGGAATTCGAAGAATTTTCATGGGAGAACACAAAATCCACGTCGATGACGACCTCAAACATTCTATAACATTCCAAGCTTCCTTGAAGGAGATCCAAGTCTAAAATTTTTTTTAAGGACTAGGTCATATATAGTGTTTGGTTTCTTCTTGCAATTAATATTTCTTATTTATTTCTTTCCCTTAGCAAGTCAATAACAAGTCTGTTGATTGTGAAAGAGAGGAAAAGGTTAAGAACAATATTAAAGATTTGTGGCGTATTAAGAGATGTGGCATATTAAGAGAAAAGTTATAGCAAGTTTATTAATTGAGTTACATACAAAAGATGCTGAACCTTAAATGTGACATGAATTTTAGAATGAAGTACATTAAAGGATTGTTGCGAGCTCTCCTCGTAAACTTAAGCTTGATAAAAAGACTCCATTAAGGAAAGAATGCTGGGGTATTGAAAAAAAAAGGAGCACCACATGTTAAATTGATAATTGAATTACATTAGTTGAACAATATGCTGAAGCAATCGGAAATTTTAAGAAAGAACTTTATTGAATTTACATGAAAACCTTATAAAATGAAGTGGTAGATTCTAGAGAATATTTTGAATTGATACCTACTTTCAAAACTTATTTTGAGAGTTAAACACCAATTTTTTTTTTGATTTATTTTTTAGGATTAGGTTTTGAAAAAGGTGAAAAGTGAATCAAGGTTGTAGGGTCATGAGTTTCTTTAACATTTTTAAAATTTGGGAAGAAAATACAACTTTTTAAAAAATATAACATGGTTCTTTTTTATATTTATTCATTTTCAAAACATTTATTAAAATCATTTATTATTTTCAACTACATTTCTCTCTCCTCAAAACCTTCCGTCTTCCGATTTCAGTTCCTATTTTTATGAAAAAAAATTTGCTCGATTTGTGCTTCCTCAGGCGAAATTTTTTAGTTTCTCTTGCTCAGGTAAGTCTAATTTTCTTCCCCGATCAGTTTTAGATCCATTTTAGTAATTTTTTTTTGATGACGCTTTGTGTTGGGGTTCTTCAATTTTGACAAAAATTGCACTATTCTTCGTTGAATAGGTCAAAATTTGAGTATTTTTAGTTAACATTGTCGATTCCGCATGTTTAATCGTGTTTTGCTTTGGATAATGAGTAGAATTTTTTTTTAATTTTATTCTTATATTGCGTATTGATTTTGAATTTTTTGTACTGAATTGGACCCATTTTAATGGTGTTTTTGTTGTTGTGAATTGCACTGCCAATATCTGGTGAAGTTGGAACTTGATTTGCATGTTTGATATGAGGCGGTTTTCCATTTTTCTTAATAGACCAGTGGTCGATAGATCAACCACTACAGATTTATTTTTGCTGCATTTATTCCTTTTTATTAATAGACCAGTGGTCGATAAATCGACCACTACATATTCATTTTTTGTTGTAGATCATAAATGGTGAGAAGAATTTATAGAGCAGTTAAAAGGCCTGCTTGCACTGCTTCTAGCAGTAGGAAGCAATAAACTGAAGAAGTTTTGAAAACTTCCAAGAGAAAAAAACCCGTAGTCGATGAATTGGAGTCGAAAATTGAATAAAAAATTCTTGCTGATATTTTCGAATATGACGAAAGTAGTGCACACGAGAGTGAGGATGCTAACGATAATGAAGGTAGAAGCGAGAGAAAAAGCAAAGAAGAAAGTGAAAGTGATAGCGGGGAAGGTAAGGATAGGAGAGATAGCGGAGACGGGGAGGAAGATACCCTATCCTTGCCAATTTGTACGAGAGATATCTCCGTTGAGTTTTATGGCCTAACAAACTGGATGGATGATCTAGGCTCTTTTCCTACAAGGATTTCTGTGAGAGCAAGAATGGCGGTGTATCGAGAGTTTAGGTGGGTTCTTA
This sequence comes from Capsicum annuum, assembly GCF_002878395.1. Classification (NCBI taxonomy): domain Eukaryota; kingdom Viridiplantae; phylum Streptophyta; class Magnoliopsida; order Solanales; family Solanaceae; genus Capsicum; species Capsicum annuum. Next base: position 101,992,527 of record NC_061121.1, on the reverse strand, counting down.
TTGAAAAAAAATTGTATTCTGATTTTAAGAAGACATGTTTCAGAAACTTGAAGCATATGCCGGGACATTTTAAGTTTAATGGACAGATGGTTCATTATATATTGCTACGATGTATAAAAAATCATAAAAACTGAATGAAATTTAATTCTGTGTGAACGGTAAGCCAACTTGTTTCAACTTAAAGAAATCTTCTTTGATTACGGGGTTGAATTGTTCAGCAAATTATCGTGAATCAAAAATGAACAAAGTCTTCCAAAATTGAGAAAATTTTTATTTTAAGGTGACAAAGAACAAAAGCATTATTGCTGCAAAGTTGATTAGCCTAGTTAAAGGTAATGGGCTGAATAATCAACAAAAATTAAAGTGTGCTTTGATTTGATTTGCACACGCGATGCTGCTGGCAAAGGACCCATCAAAAAAGGTGAATTCGAACCACATCAAGATGGCGGATGATTTAGAATTCTTCGGGGGTATCCACGGGAAAAAGAGTCCTTTGAGCTGACCTTGAGCTATCTGAAAAAAGAAGACTGATTTGACCAAGCAGAAAGAAGCTTTTGTCAAGAGGATTAATGCATCGTACACGTTATTTGGCTTTCTTTAGGCTTTTTTGGTACTTAGAATCTACCATCTTATTAATTTATTATAGACTCCTACATATTTATGCAATAATACATAGACACTGTAGACTTACTTATGCTTCTATTGATTGTAGGTTTGGATATATGAGGTCTTTTCTCATCTGGAAGGTACGCCGGCAAGTCGTTGGATTTTTCTCTGCTCATTTCCCGTCTTTTTTGATGGCACACGTCGAAGTGTGACATCATAATGAAAGGCGATCCGTTTAAGTACAAAGAAAACAACACAAAGATAAAATTATTCTTATTATGATATGATAATAACATTATTGTAATTTTTTTATTTTAATGTAGATTGTGCATCCGTATCTTACCCCTACTATCCGTGAGATGGAGCAGAGATATATGAAAATATTTAAGCCATACACGAACAAAGTTAAGAATACGTCCATTGATGCGTTGGAGGCACAACTAAAAGGCATGACTGTTCTGACTTCATCAACGGAGGTCGCGGATGAAGACGAAGATTTGGGTGGCCATCATTATGTTCCAAGTCCACCACGCGCTTTTGATCATGCTGGTTCAAGTGGACTCAAAACTGCACCAGACACTTCTAATGACGATGACCTGTGTAAGCGCGTTTCTTTGCTCGAGAAAAATCTACTGGATATTGCTTCTTTTGTTAGAGATGAGAGGTTGAGGAGAATCGAGAAGAATAAAAAGAAGCAACAAGAAGCAGGTAAATTAATTTATTTTTTTCTCTTTCAATTTAATTTTCTTGCATATGTTTTGTAATCCCTTTAAAATAATACAGATAACCAAGACAGTCCCTGTCGTAGCTGGCATTAAGTAAACCTCAAAGAACTTGCAGTTGCATTAATGGACATTGCTGTAGCAGATGAAAAAGTTAAAGAAGAGAAGAAAGAAGAAGAAACGAAAGAGGATAATGAAACAGAAGAAGAAGATGCGAAAGAAGAAGAAAAAATGAGGAGATGAAAAATGAAGCAGAAGAAAAAAATGAGGAGAAAACAAAAAAAGATGGTGAGAAAAAATCAGAAGAAGAAGAAGATAAAAATAAGAAGAAAGTTGACGAAGAAGCAGTGGTTGAACAGGAGGTTGGAAACATTGAAGAAGAGAAGGAAAATGAGAAGAAAGAAGTTGAAGAAGAGGAGAAAAATATGAAGAAAAAGAAGTGGATGTGATGGGCATTGTTGCGGAACTCAATCAAGAAAACAAGTAGTTTGACGGATTTTAACAAATGATTTTCTTAATGATTTGTTATTTTTAGTGATTTATTTTTTATGTATATATTTGTCATGCCAATGATAACAATTACTGATGAAATTATGTTTAGTTATTTCATTGTCTCGTTAGATTAAACAGTTGACTGCATTGCTTTACTAGTTCCGCTATTGTCCTAATTTATAGTGGTTGATTGAAAACTTTGTAGCAGCTGTTCTCTATAATTTATATACTTAACAGACTATCGATTGAGTAAATCATATATTTACAGTAATTATCATGGTTTATAGAGGTCGACAATAAAAGACATAGACATAATTCCCTATTAATTATAGATTACACCCACGATTGATTTAAGAATCCATACATCTGTTTATTCAGTTTCCTACATCCCTATTACACCTTTCCAGATAGCCAACAAAAATAACAAATCATACAATAATATTTTTAGGCCTTTCTTTTTTTTCTTGGCCAAAATCAATCTTTTCTTTACTTGATCCCTCTCCATTTCGACTTCTTTTAGTGATCCTTTCAAGTAATCCCTTTTATCTTCGGCTTCTTTTCACAATTTCGTGACTAGATCTCTATTTTCTTTGAATTTTTGAAGCCTTTGGAGTATATGAAACTTGGAAGCTCCTTGAAAATTTGATGTCGATGGGCTACTCGTCGATGAATCTTCGTCAAGCCACTTAAAAAAAGAGCATCCGCCATTATCCTTTCCAACTACACAGTTAAAGAATTTTAGACCTGGATTTCAATCTGTTCATGACGTCTTAAAAATAGCTGAATTGCCACAATGACATATGTAAGATACTTTTGCATTTGAATTTTGGGATGCTTGGAATATTGTAGTTGTTAACAAAAATTAAAGAAAAAATAATGAATGTGTTAACACAAAATAGCCTTCCTTTTATAGAAGAAAAAAGTGAGATATTACCATTGGGTGTGATTTAACATGTACTTTGTTGCCGTTGTAAAAATATGATATTTAGATTTTTGTTATTACTGACTAGTTTCATAGACCTTATTTAATCGATGCCTTTTCATGCCTTTGATAGATGATGCATCGCATAGATAAACCGTCTAGCATAAACTAAGAGCTAATTTCGTCATAATTGCACTAGACGATACTACATATTCATAGACCATAACTAGCACATATTTTGAGAAGAATTATTTAATTAATAAAATAATAAGCAATTGGATATTATGCAATTAAATGATCCTAAACAAGTCATATGATCGTATGATAGTCCACATAAATTGAAAGTGGTGATCAAAGACGTGAGGTGATGAGTTGTGGTTGAACAAATGAAGTCTCCACAACATACTTGTGCTTTGGGTATACATTACCTCAAACATCACCTTATCCAATTTAATTAATGAAATAATAAATAATTAAATAATATGCAATTAAATGATCCTAAACAAGTCATGTGATCGTATGAGAGTCCACGTAAATTGGATAAGGTGATGTTTAGAGTAATGTATGCCCAAAGCACAAGTGTGTGGTGGAAAATTTATTTGTTCAACGACAACTCATCACTTCGCATCTTTGATCACCACTTTCAATTTATGTGGACTTTCATACGATCACATGACTTGTTTAAAATAATTTAATTGCATAATATCCAATTGCTTATTATTTCATTAATTAAATAATCCTTCTCAAAATATGTGCTAGTCATGGTATATGATTAAATATCATAGTCTAGTTATTTATTTGTGGAAGTAGTTTACAGTCTATGCTAGACTATATCAGGTCGAGTACAAAACTAAGCATAGTCTAGCATACATTTTGTACAACTTCATTAATAAATGTACTAGACTAGGACACATATTTATGGACCATGACTAGCACATATTTTAAAAAAAAATATTCAATTAATAAAATAATAAGTAACTGAATTTTATGCAATCGAATAAGCCTAAACAAGTCATGTGATCGTATAAGAGTCCACGTAAATTAAAAATGTTGATCAAAGAAGTGTGAGGTGATGAGTTGTGGTTGAACAACCAATATCCTTAGGGTAATGTTTACCAAAGCACAAGTATGTTGTGAGGAATTCATTTGTTCATCCGCAGTCCATCCTCACACATCCTTGATCACCTTTTACAATTTATGTGGATTCTCATACGATCACATGACTTGTTTAAGATCCTTTAATAACATAAAATTCAAATTTTTTTTTGATTAACTAAGTATTTCCTTTTTTTACAAATATCCTACTAAGGTCAATAAACCAATACGGTTTATTATTAATAAGGCTTACAATCTATGAAATGTATTGGACACAATCAATGAACTTGCATTGTTGAACGCATCGATTAAATAGATGTTCGAGCATAGATATTGAGCTCCGTATCTCATAGATTTTGCATTTAATTTTGTATAAATCAACATAATCGCGGATAGACCAGATTCGTTTTCCATTTGCACATATGATTTAATTTGACGTTTGAAAACTTTCTCGTTTATTTTCTAGCAGGGTACAACAACAACAATAACAACAAACCCAGTATATTCTCACAAAGTAGGGTCTGGGCAAATTGCAAAAATTCAAAAAGAAAAAAATTATAAAATTAAAGTGAAGAAAAATGCAGGAAACATGAAAATACTTCATTCATAAGTTCATTGCAATAGTTTAACACCATATTTACAGCAAAATAACTCCAGATTGACCAGATTCCTTTTCCATCATCATATATGAATTAATTTGCACATCTCAAAACTGTTTTATTTGATTCATCTTCTAAAAGGGAAAATTGCAAAAATTTAAACAATAACAAAATTGCAAAATTAAATTATACACAAATATAAGAAACAAAGATATTTCATTAATACTTCATTACAAAGATAGTTTAGAACCATATGTACAATAAAAACCAAGCAAAAACAGCAAAATGAAGAAGTTTTCATCTAACATTCCTAATCATGAAAGCTTCTCCTTGAAATGAACTTAAAACAAAAAAAATAGAAATAAAAACCTAATCTAAGGGTATGGTGGGGTTTGATCATCTCATCGGGGTCCATGTTGAGCCGCTCCACAATCGCCCATAAAAAATGGGCAATACACCAGAGTTTGCAGTGGCAGTGCTCTATGTCCTGTCCAAGACCATAGAATAGACAATTTAGATCATTACAGAGGCGGAGAAGGTCGTAGTTACGATGGACCCTCCTTCTTGGTCTCAATGGAATGCCTGACATTTTGTTGATTTAATCTATTTTATGTCTTGATGAAGATGAATTTTGGATATAGTAGATGGGTGTTTATATAAACCAAAATAGAACCCTTTGATCTTCCCGCCCATTGGTTGGTAGATGCGTGAATCAGTGGAAATCAAAGAGGTAGCGTCCAATCGACGCAACGTATGAGTGGACGTGCAACAACTTTTTTTATGTGTAATAAATGCTCAAATGTTCATTTGTCTCTTTGAATATTTAGGGTTTTTAATAGACTTTATATGGGATCGATAATAAACTACGTGTTAAATAAAGAATACTAGCAATAGACCTGACACACAATATATGCAATACCTTAAAAGGTCGATAATAAAAACAGAGTAAAATCGATAAGACTGACATTGATCAGACCACTGAAGAGTTGTCAAAATGCATACACTGCCATAACTTACAAAAAGACAAATTCGTACAAGTCTAATTACGATTTGTTGTTATTACAAGTGGTTCTCATGTGCTCGGGTCTCTTGCACACTGAACACTTGTTCTTCCTCTTCGACTTGAAAGTCTCACCCATGCCCTTAACATATTTTCTTTTTTTCCTTCTGATCTTGGTAACCACGAGAGGTGAAATAATGTTCACGTCTAGAAATTCTTTTAGCATGCGCCATTTGGACTCTAAAGGGACAATATTAATTAATTCCGAATATGCAAGAAGGTACTATTCCTCTTTATACACAGGCGAAGAGTAATCATAGACTCTCAAACCATAATTATCACCATACTTCAATCGCAAAGCGGTCATCATGTGAGAGCATGTTATTTTGACCAGCTCAAATATCCTACAAGAACACGACCTTTCTAGTAGGTCGACTTTGGCAGTATAGCCACTGCCGAACACTGTGAATTGCCTTTTGTCCCCACTTACGTTCTCCACATAGAAGGAGTCACCCTCACTTATATTGCCCCTTAAGATCTTTTCGGCGGTTGGTACAAATTTGTTACTCTTATATTTGAGGTCATACACACGCCTCTCCCTGAATATATCACCAAATCTCTTAGCAATCGAATTGAATATAAATGCCACGAGGTACTCCCTTTCGGTAATCAACACAGCATTTATCGACTCGACAATATTTGTGGTCATCACGTTAAACCTGTTGTCGGAGAAATATGCCCTGCTCCATTTCTTAAAACCAAGCTCATGCTCAAGGAAAAAAACTGACTCGGGACAGTAGTTCTTGAATTCCTCAAAATGGTTGCTAAACTTCTTGGGAGAATATCCCTTTGCCACGTTGTAGAATAAATAGAGGTGTTCTTCGCAGTGGTGATTTACCTAGAGATTTTCTCCTAAGTGCCTCATGCAGTACCTATGACGAGCATGGTTGTAAGCCATCACGATGCCGTTGGTGATGCTTTTGTTCCTATCGGAGATAAAGCAGAAATCTGGTCCATCGACCATAATAGACTTCAGCTTCTCAAAGAAGAATGCCCAAGATGCATCGTTCTCTTTGTCAACGACGTAAAAGGCAATAGAATAAATATGGTTCTTCGTATTTTGTGTTTCTCTGTATTATGTGCAACTGCGCTTAGTAGCATGCCCTCGTACTTTCCATGTAAATGAGTGCCATCGACCGCAATAACCTTCCTCATGTGGTCGAATCCCCTAATGCAAGGCTCAACACTAAAAAGTAGTACATAAACCTACAGTCGACCTTGTTCACCATGATGGAATAGGTAGTGCCAACATTAAGAGTGTTGATCATGTATGAAAAAGCCGGTAGGCAGGAATACCCATGCTCCGTTGTCCCTCGAACCATTTTCTTCTCAATTACCCCCCTAACCAGCATTTCCAATAGGTTGTTCTACTTCTCAAGTTCTTGAAAATAATATTTTGAATCTCACTAGTGTCCGTACCCTTTTCTTCGCGATACAGGTTCATACAGAGTGATGCAATAAATTTAGACGTGATTCTCCTATGGCTGCATGTGGCGTATTCAACGCTGCAACTGTGATCACCGACGTATTTATAAATGACAAATCTATTTGTGCATTGATACTTCTTCACCCACAATATCCATGCGCAACTAGGACTAACACATTTCACCTTGAGAAATTTGGCGTAGCTCTTCAACTTAGCATAATCAAAAGAATTTTTCACAGTTGCTACATCTAGCAATAATTTCAGTTCCTTTTTGTTGCTAAATATTTGATTTAGCTGAAAATAAGGTTTGGTTGGTTTGCGCTCCTAATACACACTCTTCTTCTACTTCTTAAAAAAATGGATCTTCCAGTTCAATTAAATGATCTTTCAAATCCATTGGATGAGCATCCAAACTCTCATCTTCAAATGAATCATGTTCGTCGATTGTCGACTGTGGTGGCAGAATTGTCAGAGACCCCGGGATGACATTTATGCTCAATATTAGCCTAGAGCCATCGAGAACGATATCCAACATGTATAACGATAAATGCCAATCATTCTTTATGAATGTGAGATACATTTTACCCCGACCATTCATTACATAGCTAATCACAATGTTCTTTGGCTTGCAATCCAATTCTCTGCTCTCAATTATGCTTCAAACCATGTCGTCGTACGAACCATTGTGAGGTAGCGGGATGGGCACTATTTTCTTACTAGATGATTTTCACTTCCAATAGTTGGGACCCTCCTCCCACACACCCATATAATTACCACCTATGACAATTTTCTCAGCTACTGCCATAATAGACCATACTAATCGATAATAGATTAAAGTATCGGTCTATAGTAGGTCGATGACTGGTCAATCACTGGTAAATAAATGTCCACACAAAGACGCGAATAGACTGATTTTGCATATAATCGATGTCTTCCTAGCTCTTGGATGGACATATATATGTGTAAGACTTCTAAACTACTGAAATATATCTAGTGGCGACATATTAGGAGGATTTGGAAAGCTTTTCAAGCAAGTAAAAATGGTGAAAAAGGATGGAACAACAATGGAGGCAATGATGAGGAATGGAGATTTTCAGTTGTGATGAGCAACTTTTCATCGAAAAAGTGGCCGGAAAAGTCGCCAGAATTGAAAATTATTGGTGAAAAAGGGAGCTCCTACTGGTGGCTTCTTAGACAATTTTTATAATTAAAATAGGAAAATATGAAAAAATGGTGGAAATATAAAAAAAAGTGGAAAATATTAAATATTAAATGGATGAGGTGGGGGACTGAAGTGTAAAGTTTAAAACTTATGTGCTAGGTTTGTATGAAAGAAGTGATGATGTCATTTTAGTGTCTAAACACCTAATTTTCCAAAACTTGTGTCTTAGTGCCAAAATAAGTTTTGAAAGTGTCTATTTTGCCAACTCTCCCTCTAGCTGTCACTTAAAACTTTTTATCACAATAGGAATGTATGAGTAGCCAAAAAAATAATACTTTTATAACTAGAGATGTTAAGAGAATATGCGTTGAGGTCAAGCGAAAACAACCAACTCAAATATATAAGATGATACACATTATGTAGAATTTTCACTTGAGAGGGAATGTTTCGTTTGACCATAAAACATATTCCTTTTTACCAGGAAATTTTTATCACTTTATTAAAGTTATGGTGTTTGGCCTAAATATTTTAAAATTATTTCAAAAAAGTGAAAATAGTTTTTTGTTGTTTTCACTATTTTTCAACTCCAATTCCAACTTTTATTATTATTTCATATAACCCCAATTTTTAAATAGTTACACAAAGCCCTCATAATATTTAAAAGTTTCAAGTGTTTAGTCACTGATGCAATCAATGATGATTTTTTTTAATAATTATTGATTAAACAGTGATTAATACAAAAACATCACCATCTTTTGGCTGAGATTGCATCTAAGACATTTTTGCATTATCTTTGTTCAATTTTGGTTCAACTCTATTGCCTATGGTATCTAATGTCCAGACTACTTTGTTGTTGGATGTTTCGTTTTACGGGCTGAAATTGAACAAAAGAGTAGATCTTGCGACACAATTGGTTATATGTTAGTAGGTAAAGTAGTAGTTGAGTGATTTTGATAGTTTTTAAAAGTTGGGGGCATAAAATCATATTTAAAAAGGATTTTTCAAAAGTCCAAAGAAATCTTTCAAAAAGACAAGGTCAAGCACAACTCCAACTCTAACTTTAACTCCAACTTCAAAATTTTTTAATTTTCATGGCCAAACGCCTACTAAATGTAATTGGATTAATCAAATAAATCTAGACCAATATTTTTTTAAGAGGACATGTGGAGTATCAACTATCCAACTAGAGGAATGGGTGGGAATAGTTGCCAGAGTGGAGCCAAATTCGACAAGGGTATAGCTAGTTTTCTTGTTTGATTAAATATCGTAAATACAATGTATTCTTAATAGATTAATTCCATAAAAATATAGATTACACTGGATTCTTAATAGGAGATTGTTATTCGAGAGACTACAACAAGTAATTATTATTTGGTTAATACGAAAGCATAGATAATTAAGATTAATGTTCAAAAACTTAATAGGATTGATGAACCAACCACAACCCCAGAACATTTATCTCATTAACAACATAAAAATTTGCTCTTCGTATTTTATTTAATTTTTAGTTTGTTCATAATTTTAACTTTGAATTTTATTCCCTTTTTGGATAGTTACCATTAGTTTAATTTAGTTAATGGTTAATCAGAGGTCATTATGGGATGATACTCGATACTCTTAATATTTTATCATGTGTATGACTGTATATGCTTGTGTGTATGTGTGGGAGATACACTATTTATGAAGATATTTGATGTAAGAAGTTGGTTGATGAGCACTAGAAATCATAGATTTGGTAACAAATAAGGTATCCTTCAGAAATAAGAAAGCCATAAGTTGTATCTACCACTGTTTTAGAAGGCACCCTAGAAGAGTCTGGTCTTGATTAAGGATCTAATGTCAAGGAAGATGAGGGTTTTAATTATTCAAAGAGTACGTATGTAATATCCCGTATTTCTCAAACTTAACTTAACTCTCAGTTCATGAGCTATCCAATATAAAAGTTTTGAAACACTCAGTATTTTTCAATTTAGATCTTGCCATAGCGTAGAAAATTGAATTAGCTTTCCAACGATATAAAATTTTCCTAAATCCGATAACCGGGTAAAAAGTTATGACTATTTTAAGTTTCATTTGTTAAACACCGTTATTCAGGCAGTAACGCGTCGTGGAGTATGTCAAAATAGAAATTGTCAGTTTTCAGTGAAGTACCATGATACCGGCGCATCGTGCCATAATTTATTTTCACAATTGTCCATTTTTAGTGTACCAACGCGATTCCACCGCGTCGCGCTACCATGCATTTTCTCAGTTGGCAATTTTCAAAGACATGACGCGATAGCTCCGCGTCGCGCCTGGTTCCTATTTTGAAAAATTTTGACAGAAATTAAATGTTTCATTCAGGTTAAAACAATCCTTTTCTATGATTTTAACGTGCCCAGATACGAGATTTAATCCCTAAAAATGTTTTAAGCTATTACTCACTCAATTTATTCGTAAATTAAAAGCATTTTCTCTTAAAACTACAAGCCCTATCTTCAAGAAACCAAGAGCAATCTCAAAGGGATTCACCAAGAACCTGAAGAAACTGACAAATTAAGGTATGTTAGGTGTTCATCTATGGGTTCCTTTCACCCATAGAGTCCATGAATCCATTTTCAAAATAAAGGATTGTTGAATTATGAACTTCCATGCTTGAATTGAATTAAATTCATGTTCATGTTATTATTGGGATTTGGTCCATGATTAAATTACATACTTTTATGAAATAAATTATTGTATGTGTGGAACTACATGATCTTCATGATAAAGCCTTCAATTTTCAAGTTGATTGATGTAGCCATGATAACTATATGTTTTGATTATTGTAAAACTTAAGCATGCTCCCTATGTGTTTGATAAAATGCCTATGTGAATGAAATAGTGCCATTATAACATGATAGCATGTATTCTCTATTCATGTATAAGTAAATGCATTACAAGTATTTGATTAAATACCTCTATGAGTGAACTATGGACAAGTATACACTATTATGATTTTCAAGTGTATATTATGCTTTATTTTTTTTATGCTATCAAATCCTGGGTGTATTTAATACCCGACAATTTAGCTGTGTGCCTAGAGCCAATCTCAGTTACAGAATCACAGTCAAGTCATGATCAGTAGTACTCTCAGTCAGTTATAGAACACAATTAACTCAGTCAGTTACCGAACTCAGGAAAACTCAGTAAGCTCAGCATCATTCCAGTCCAGTTCAGTATACTCTGTTTAGTGTCTTTCAGTTGGTAGTAAGATTCAACACCGAGTGAACAATATAGTAGAGGGTATGATCTCTAGAAGTAATTCTTGCGTTCCAAAACTACGTAGCTAGTGTAGGTTGAGATATCAAACCTGCTAGTTGAGGGTTGATGGGGTGTTTTAATCTGCCAGATGAGGGTTGCACCATTCTCATTAGAGTACCTGTCAGATAAGGGTAAATCTTCAGTGTCTTTACCTATGGCACGGTACTGACACCCTTTCAACTGGGGTCACAGGTTGGACCCCAACTTAGTTATCTTATTTGGGGCATTTCAGTTAGATGGTTACCTCCCACAGTCTCAGTCTCAGTGTTCAGAATAGAACTCAGTTCAGTTCTTCATAATCGGGACTGTCAGATACAGTCAATCAGTATCAGTAATTCAGTTACCAGTAACTTCAGATATCAGTTAATCAGTATCAGAACTCAGGACTTAGCTTCAGACAAGTTTAGTCACAGTATTTATTTATATATACATTAGTTCATACCCAGTTTTTACGGTAGGATCTGTTATCCATGTACTCTCATGTTCAGTTACTCTATATCATGTAGTCAGTTATTGTTCATGCATATGAACTGTTGTATTCAGACTTACCTCATCTAGCATACCAGTATATTCACGTACTAATGGATGCTCTATCTTTGCCCTATGATGTCTCATATCATAACTTTGGACACTCAGGTTCCCGACCTCACATAGATAGACGCAGATTCATCCAGCAGCAGTAGATTTGTATTGAGTCCTCATCATTTAAGGATATTCTTTTATTTCATCATTTCAGTAGACTCAATATATTAGTAGATGGAGTTAGTTGGGGGATTCTCCCATCAACTCTACTTTCAGACATTGTTTTGGTTTACAGATTATTATTTCAAATGATATAATTTATCAGTAGTTCAGATGTTTTGAACCTTATGGTATTTCAGCCTATTATTCCGCATTTATTATAGTATCATGTTTCAGTGCTCACAACAGATATAAGTTATGGGTTAGCTTGTGGTCCTTCGAGATTGTAAGCACCGTGTATTGTTTGGGGTATAGACTCGGGGTGTTACAAACTTGGTATCAGAGCCTAAAGTTCAATAGTGTAATAAAAAGTCTAAAAGCCGCATCAAGCAGAGTCTTGTGCATGGGAGTGTAGCACACCACACTTATAGATAGGAGGCTATGAGATAGTTTAGGAAATAGTTTCCCTTCTTTTAGTATTTATGTCGTACGAGTGAGCATAAGCTCAAGTTAAACTCTCAGTCTAATCTGTTTCCTCCTTTTCTTTTCTAGAACATGCCTCTCAAAAGGACTAATGAAAGGAGAATAAAAAAATCAGCTAGCACCTCAGCCCGTTCAGGCAGATCCCCTGGATGAGCATGTCTCTCATGCAAAATGCAGAGCTGCATTCACTACTCTAACCAACTCTGTAGTAGCTCAAAATGAATGGCCAGCTGCTGTTTCGGCCAACCCGGTGGCCAATACTGCTGCAGCCAGGATTCAAAACTTCACCTGAATGAGTCCTCCCCTATTCTCAGGATCTAAGCTATAAGTGGATCTACAAGAGTTCCTAGATTAGGTTCAGATAGTCACAGATACTATAGGAGTGACTTTTAGTGAGAGTGCTGAGTTAGTCACCTATCAACTACAAGATGTAGCTCATACGTGGTTTAAGCCATAAAAGGTAGACAGAGGCACTGATGCAGAGCCCATAGAGTGGGAAGAGTTTGCTGTTGCTTTCCTAGAGACATTTTTTTCCTTAAAGCTGAGAGAAGCCAAGGTGTTAGAGTTCATTAATCTCAGGCAAGGCAGTATGAGTGTGATAGAGTATTTCCTCATATTTACTTAGTTATCCAGGTATGCTCTCCATGTAGTAGCAGATAGTAGGTCCAGAATAAGCAAGTTCATCTGGGGTGTCAGATAGTATGGTTAAGGAGTGTAAGACAGCTATGTTAATTAAGAAGATGGATATATCTAGGCTCATGGTCCATGCTCAGTAGATATAAGAGGCTAATATCAGAGAGAGAAATAGAATAAGAGAGCTAGAATAGGTTGCTTCAATTTCAATCAACCTAAGTCAAAGGGCGGTAACTATTCCCAGTTTCATCTAAAATCTTCAGTTCCAGCTCCATCCTCAGCCAATGCTCCAATACCTAAGTCCAAAAATGGTAACATAGATAGGGCTCTAGGCTCTAAATCTTAGGGTAGTGTCAGCAGTGCTCAAACAAATCTTCTTTGTTAGACATGCGGCAGAAACCATAAGGGTGTCTGCAGAGTTGACAGTGATGTTTGTTTTGGGCATGGCAAGCCAGGCCATAGAGTCAGAGATTATCCTCAGTCAGGTTGTCAAGGTCAGCATACTCGTTCTTCAGCTCAGTCAGGTTGCCCGTATCAGTAGGGTGCCGCTTCCAGTGCCAAAACTGGGCAATGCGTAAACAAACTTTATACACTTCAGCCTAGACAAGATTAGAAAAATTCTCCTAATGTGTTCACTGGTATGTTACTGATCTTCTATTTACATGTTTATGCCTTTCTAGATCCAGGAGATTCTTTATCTTTTATACCTCCTTATATATCAGTTAACTTCGTAGCCAGTCCAAAGATTCTAGCAGATCCTTTCTCAGTTTCTACCCCAGTGGAAAAGTCTATCATAGCCCGATGGATAAATAGGAACTGTCCGATTATGATATCTCAGATAGTTACTTCACCAGACCTTGTACAACTAGAGATGGCAGATTTTGATGTCATTCTCGGCATTGATTTGCTCCATTCATGCTATGCCTCAGTTGATTGTAGAAACAAAATAGTTTATTTTCAGGTTCCAAATGAACCAGTCCTTGAATAGAGTGGTAGTACCACAGTGCTTAAGGGTCAATTGATTTGATACTTTAGAGCGAGAAAGATGATATCCAAGGGATCTATCTACCATCTTGTGCGAGTCAAAGACTCTTAACTCAAAAACTCCTAGTCTTGAGTTAGCTGCAGTAGTAAATGAATTCTTAGATTTGTTTCTTGAAGATCTTCCTTGATTTCTTCCCATTACGAAAATTGACTTCGGAATAGACCTTCTTTCAGATACTCAATCTATGTTTATTCTGCCATTCAGAATGGCTCCAACAAAACTCAGAGAGTTAAAAGAATAGTTGAAAGATCTCCTAGATAAGGGTTTTATTTGACCCAGCATCTCCTCGTGGGGCACACCAATTCTTCTATTCATGCGTTAGAAAGATAGTTCTTTCAGAATGTGTATTGACTACCATCAGTTGAACAAAGTCACAATCAAGAATAAATATCCACTTCCCAGAATTGATGACTTGTTTGACCAACTTTAGGGTGCTAGTTATTTTTCAAAGATAGACCTCTGATCAAGCTATCATCAGTCGGAGTCAGAGAATGTGACATTCCGAAAATAGCTTTCAGGACCCGGTATGGTCACTTTGAGTTTCTAGTCATGTCCTTTGGTCTTACTAATGCCCTAACAACTTTGATGGACTTAATGAACCATGTGTTCAAGCAGTACTTAGATATATTTATTATAGTCTTCATTGATGACATTCTTGTTTATTCTCATAGCGAGAGTGATCATGCAGATCACCTGAGAATCGTACTTAAGACACTCAGAACTCATTAGTTGTTCACCAAATTCAATATGTATGAATTTTGGCTAAGTCCAGTAGGATTCCTTGGTCATATTATTTCTAGTGATGGCATTAGAGTTGATCCTCAAAAGACAAAAGTGGTGAGAAAGTAGCCTAGACCCATCTTTCTATTAGATATCAAGAGTGTCTTAGGTTTACCTGGATATTACCATCGGTTTGTTGATGGGTTTTCATCTATTGTATCCCCCATGTCTAGATTGACTCAGAAAATAGTCCAGTTTCAATGGTCCAATTCTTACGAGAAGAGTTTTCAAGGGTTGAAGAATCGACTCACCTCAACTCCAGTTTTGACTCTACTAGATGGTTTAGAAGGGTTTTTTGTATACTGTGATACATCCAGAGTAGGTTTGGGTTGTGTCCTCATACAGAGAGATAAGGTCATAGCCTACACCTCTAGACAACTTAAGCCCTATGAGAATAATTATCCAACTCATGATCTTGAGTTAGCAGCTGTAGTGTTTGCCTTAAAGATTTTGAGGCATTACTTGTATGGGGTGCATGTTGATGTATTCACAGACCAAAAAAGCCTTCAGTATGTGTTCTCTCAAAAAAATTTAAATTTGCGTCATGGAAGGTGGTTAGAATTATTGAAAGATTATGACATGAGTGTTCATTATCATCCGGGCAAAGCCAATGAAGTGGCTGATGCTCTCAGTAGTTTGTCTATGGGTAGTGTTGCTCATGTTGATGTCAGTAAGAAGAAGTTATTTTAGGAAGTTGATCAGTTTGCCTGACTAGGTGTTCACTTAGTTAATTCAGCAGAAGGTTGTGTGTGGGTTCGGAATAGTTTCGAATCCTCTCTAGTTTCTGAGGTGAAGGAAAAACAGGATAAAGATCCTAGTCTTGTCAAGTTAAAAGAGTCAGTCAGAGATTTGAAAGTAGAGGTTTTATCCCAAGGAAGATATGGTGTGTTGTGTTGTCAGGGTCGTTTATATGTGCCAGGTGTAGATGACTTGAGGCAATAAATTTCTATAGAAGCGCATGGTGTGCGTTACTCTATTCATCCAGGGACTAAGATGTATTGTTGTGGGTGATATATTAGTTGAGTGGGATGAAGAGGGATATTGAAGAAATCATAGCTAAATGCTCTACATGTTAGCAAGTTAAGATTGAGCACTAAAAGCCTAGTAAGTCCATATAGCAGTTCAGTATTCCCACATGGAAATAGGAAGAAGTAAACATGTACTTTATGACGGGTTTGCCTCATACTCGTAATCAACATAATTCTATTTGGGTATCGTAGATAGGATGACCAAATCAACTCCTTTCTTACCAGTTCATACTTTCTATCCAGCCGAGGACTATGCCAAAATCTATATCAGAGAGTTAGTCAGGTTACACGAAGTTCCAGTATCTATTTTCTCAGATAGAGGTACCCAATTTACCTCTTATTTTTGGAAAGCATTCCAAAAGGGTCTTGGTACCCAAGTTCATCTTAGTATGGCCTTCCACCCTCAGACAGATGATCAAGTAGAAAAGACCATTCAGACTCTAGAAGATATGCTGAGAGCATGCGCTGTCAATTTTAAGGGTAGTTGGGATGACCACTTGCCTTTAATCGAGTTTGCATACAATAACAACTATCATTCCAGTATTCAGATGGCTCCATTTGAAGCTCTCTATTGTAGGTGATATAGATCTCCAATTGGTTGGTTCGAGGTAGGTGAGGCTGTAGTAGTAGGTCCTGACCTAGTATTCGATGCCTTAGAGAAGGTTTAATTAATCAGAGAAAGACTTAGGGTTTCCTATAGTCGACAGAAATTATATGCAGATATGTCGAGAAAGGATCTTGAGTTTGAGATCGATGATTTTGTGTTCTTGAAAATCCCTCCCATGAAGGAGGTAAAGAGGTTCAACAAGAAGGGAAAGCTCAGTCCCTGATATGTCGGTCCTTCAGAATTCTCAGTCGTTTTGGAAAGGTAGCTTATAAGCTTGAGTTGCCTTCAGATCTAGCCCCAGTGGATCCAGTATTCCTTGTCTCCTTGCTAAAGAAATACATTGGTGACCCAGCAGTCATTGTTCCTTTAGAACATGTAGATATTTAGAATGATCTCTCTTTCGAAAAGGTTCTAGTCCAGATCCCCGATCATCAGATTCGTAGACCGAGGAACAAAGAAGTCCCCTTAGTCAAAGTTCTTTGGCGTAATCAGTCCATAGAGGGAGCTACTTGGAAGCAGAAGCAGATATGCGAACCAAGTATCCTCACCTCTTCTCCGCAACCTCAGATCCAACTTAAGGTAATAGTCTTTCTTAGCTTTACTCCATTTCATGTTCAGCAATAATTATAACTTGGTATCCATCTCCGTTACATATTCAGTCATGTATTCATGAATCAGTTCAGTCATGTACTCATGCATTAGACATACATGTTCAGTATGAAAACCCAGCTTATCAGTAGCATCAATCATAAATTCCATGCATCAGATATGCATATTTAGTGTAAGAGCTCAGTTTATCAGTAGTTCAGTCATGTAGTCATGCATCTGATATGCATGTTTAGTGAGTAAACTCAATCTATCAGTGTCTCAGCTCAATCAGTCTCATTTGAGGATGAATGTTTTCAAGGGAGAGATACTGTAACACCCCATATTTCTCAAGCTTAACTTAGTTCTCAGTTTATGAGTTATCCAATATAAAAATTTTAAAATACTCAGTATTTTTCAGTTTAGAGACTACCATTGAGTAGGAAATTGAATTAGCTTTCCAATGATATAAAATTCGCCTAAATTTGATAATCGGGTAAGAATTTATGGCTATTTTATGTTGCAGTTGTTAAACACCATCATTCAGGCTAGTTGCACGTCGCGGAGTATGTCAAAATTATAATTGTCAGTTTCTAGTGAAGCATCGCGATACCGGCGCATCACGCCAAAACTTATTTTCACAATTGTCCATTTCTAGTGTACCAACGCAATTCCACTGCATTGTGCCACCATGTATTTTCCTAGTTGGCAATTTTCAGAGACACAACGCGATAGTACCGCATCTTGCTAGGTGCCTATTTCAAAAAATTTCAACGAAAATTAAATGTTTTGTTTAGGGATAAAACAATCTTTTTCCTTGATTTTAACATGCCCAGTTACGGGATTTAATCCCTAAAAATATTTTAAGTCATTATTCACTCAATTTATCTCCAAATTAAAAACATTCTATCTCAAAACTACAAACCCTAGCTTCAAGAAACCAAGAGCAATCTCAAAGGGATTCACCAAGAACTTTAAGAAACTCACAAATTAAGGTTTGTTAGGTGTTCATCTATGGGTTCCTTTCATCCATAGAGCTCACAAATTCGTTTTCAAAATACAAGTTGTTGAATTATGAACTTCCATTCTTGAATTGAATTAAATTCATGTTCATGTTATTATTAGGTTTTGGTCTATGATTAAATTACATACTTTTATGAAATAAATCATTGTATGTGTTGAATTACATGATCTTCATGATAAAGCCTTCAATTTTCAAGTTGATTGATGTAGCCATGATAACTATATGTTTTGATTATTGTATAACCTAAGCATGCTCCCCATATGTTTGCTAAAATGCCTATGTGAATGAAATAGTGTCATTATAACATGATAGCATGTATTCCCCATTCATGTATAAGTAAATACATTAGAAGTGTTTGATTAAATGCCTCTATGAGTGAACTATGGACAAGTATACATTGTTATGATTTTAAAGAGTGTATTATGCTATATTTTTTTATGCTATCGAGTCCTGGGGGTATTGAATACCTGATAATTTAGCTATTTACCTAGTTCAGGAATTTCATCAGCTTGCCTGACTAGGTGTCCGCTTAGTCGATTCAGCAGCAAGCAGTGTGTGGGTTCAGAACAGTTCCAAATCCTCTTTAGTTTTTGAGGTGAAGGAAAAGCGGGATAAAGATTCCAATCTGGTTAAGTTAAAAGAGTCAATCAGAGATCAAAAAGTAGAGATTTTCTCCCAAGGTGGAGAGAGTGTGTTGCATTTCCAGGGTCATTTATGTATGATAGGTGTATATGACTTGAGGCAAATAATTCTTGTAGAAGCGCATGGTATGCGTTACTCTATTCATCCAGGGGCCACAAAGAAGTAGTGCGATCTGTGGGTGATTTATTGGTGAAGTGGGATAAAGAGAGATATTGCAGAATTTGTAGTTAAATACTCTACATGTCAGCAAGTTAAGATTGAGAACTAGAGCCTATTGGGTCTATGCAGGAGTTGATTATTCCCACATGGAAATGAGAAGAAGTGAACATGGACTTTGTGACGGGTTTGCCTCGTACTCGTCATCAACATAATTTAATTTAGGTTATCATAGATAGGATGACCAAATCAGCTCATTTCTTGCCAGTTCATACTTCTTATTCAGTCGAGGACTATGCCAAACTCTATATTAGAGAGTTGGTCAGGTTGCACGGAGTTCCAGTATCCATTATCTCAGATAGAGGTACCTAATCTACCTCTTATTTTTTGAAACCATTCCAGAAGGGTCTTTGTATGCAAATTCATCTTAGTATGGCCTTCCACCCTCAGACAGATGGTCAAGAAGAAAAGACCATTCAGACTCTAGAAGATATGCTCAGAGCATGCATTTTTGATTTTAAGGGTAGTTGGGATGACCACTTACCTTTGATCAAGTTTGCATACAATAAAAACTATCATTACAGTATTCAGATGGCTCCGTTTGAAAGTCTCTATGGTAGAACATATAGATCTCCAATTGGTTAGTTCGAGGTAGGTAAGGCTGCCGTAGTAGGGCCTGACCTAGTATTTGATGCCTTAGAGAAGGTTCAGTTAATCAGAGAAAGACTTAAGGCTGCCCACAGCAGACAGAACCATATGCAGATGTGTAGAGAAGGATCTCAAATTTGAGATCGGTGATTTTATTTTCTTAAAAATCTCTCCTATGAAGTGGGTAAAGGGGTTCGGCAAGAAGGAAAAGTTCAGTCCCCAATATGTCGTTCCTTATAGAATTCTCAGTCGTTTTGAAAAAGAAGCTTACGAGCTTGAGTTGCCTTCAGATCTAGCCTCAGTGGATCTAGTATTCCACGTCTCCTTGCTAAAGAAATACATTGGTGACCCAGCAGTCATAGTTTCTTTAGAACATATAAATATTGAGAATGATCTCTCTTTCGAAGAGATTTCTTTCCAAGTCCCCGATCATCAGATTCGCAGATTGAGGAACAAAGAAGTCCTCTAAGTCAAAGTTCTTTGGAGGAATCATTCCATAGAGAGAGCTACTTGGGAAACAGAAGTAGATATGCGGACCAAATATCTTCACCTCTTCTGTGCAACCTCAGATCCACTTAATGTAACAGTCTTCCTTAGCTTTACTCCATTCCATGTTCAGCTATAATTATAACTTGGTATCCATTACCATTATATATCTAGTCATACATTCATGAATATTTTCAGTCATGTACTCATGCATCAGATATGTATGTTCAGTATAAAAATTCAGCTTGTTAGTAGCGTCAGTCATAAATTCCATGCATCAATATGCATGTTCAGTGTAAGAGTTTAGTTTGTCAGAAGTTCAGTTATGTAGTCATGCATCAGATATGCATGTTCAGTGTGAAAGCTCAGTCTATCAGTGTCTCAGCTTAATCAGTCTCATTTGAGGATGAATGTTCCCAAGGGGAAGATATTGTAATACCCCATATTTCTCAAGCTTAACTTAACTCTCAGTTTATGAGTTATCTAATATAAATTTTTTGAACGCTCAGTATTTTTTAGTTTAGAGCCTTCTATTATGTAGGAAATTGAATTAGTTTTTCAACGATACAAAATTCGCCTAATTCCGATATCCGGGTAAGAATTTATGGCTATTTTAAGTTTTAGTCATTAAACACCATCATTCAGGCCAGTAGCGCATCACGGAGTATGTCAAAATAGTAATTGTCAGTTTCCAGTGAAGTACCGCGATACCGGCGCATCGTGCCACAACTTATTTTCACAATTGTCCATTTTTTGTATACCAATACGATTCTACCACATCGCGCCACCATGCATTTTCCCAGTTGGCAATTCCCAGAGACACGATGTGATAGCGCAACGTCGCGCCAGGTGCCTATTTCGAAAAATTTTGACGGAAACTAAATGTTTCATCTAGGGATAAAACAAACTTTTCCATGATTTTAACATGCCCAGATACGGAATTTTATCCCTAAAAATGTTTTAAGTCATTATTCACTCAATTTATCCCCAAATTAAAAGCATTCTCTCTCAATACTACAAACCCTAACTTCAATAAACCAAGAGCAATCTCAAAGAGATTCACCAAGAACTTCCAGAAACTCACAAATTAAGGTATGTTAGGTGTTCATCTATGATTCCTTTCACCCATAGAGTCCATGAATCCATTTTCAAAATACAAGATTGTTGAATTATAAACTTCCATGCTTGAATTGAATTGAATTCATGTTTATTTTATTATTGGGTTTTGGTTTATAATTAAATTACATGCTTTTATGAAATTAATCATTGTATGTGTTGAATTATATGATTTTTATGATAACCCCTTCAATTTTCAAGTTGATTGATGTAGCCATAATAACTATATGTTTTGATTATTGTATAACCTAAGCATGGTCCATATGTATTTGATAAAATGCCTATGTGAATGAAATAGTACCATTATAAGATGATAGCATGCATTTCCCATTCATGTATAAGTAAATACATTACAAGTGTTTGATTAAATGCCTCTACGAGTGAACTATGGACAAGTATACATTGTTATGATTTTCAAGAGCATATTATGCTTTATTTTTTTTATGCTATCAAGTCCTGGGGGTATTTAATACTCGATAATTTAGCTGTGTTATAGAGCCAACATCAGTTATAGAATCTCAGTCATGTCACGATCAGTAGTACTCTCAGGCAGTTGTAGAACTCAGTAGAACTCTATCAGTTACTGAACTTAGGAAAACTCAGTAAGCTCAGTATCAGTCCAGTCCAGTTCAGTATACCCAATTCTGTGTCTTTCCATTGGGAGTAGGATTTAGCACCGAGTGAACCCAAGGATGGGGGCTCACCTGCCAGTAGAGGGTGTGATCTCTAGAAGCAATCCTTGCTTTCTAGAACTACGTAGCCAGTGTAGGTTGAGACATTAAACCTGCCAGTTAAGGGTTATAAGGTGTTTTAACCTACTAGATGAGGGTTCCACCATTCTCATTAGAGTACCTGTCAAATGAGGGTAACTCTTCAGTATCTTTACCCATGGCATGGTACTGACACCCTTTCAACTGGGGTCACAGGTTGGACTCCAACTCTGTTATCTTAATTGGGGCATGTCGATTAGATGATTATCTCCGACAGTCTCAGTCTCAATCTCAGTCTTCAGAATAGAACTCAATTTAGTTCTACAGAATCATGACTGTAAGATAGTCAATCAGTATCAGTAATTCAAGTATCAGTAACTTCAGATCTCAGTTACTCAGTATCAGAACTCAGGACATAGCTTTAGACAAGCTTAGTCACAATATTTATTTATATGTACATTAGTGCATACCCAGTTTTTACAGAAAGATCAGTTATCCATGTACTTTTATGTTCAGTTACTCTATATCATGCAGTCTGTTATTGTTCTTACATATGAACCTTTGCATTCAGCCTTACCTCATCTAGCATACCCGTACATTCTACATACTGATGCATACTCATTCTTTATTCTATGATGGCTCATATCATAGGTTCGGATGCTCAGATTCCCGATCGCGCATAGATAGACTCAGATTTAGCCAGCAACAGTAGATTAGCAGTGAGTCCTCATTATTAAAGGATATTATTTTATTTTATTATTTCAGTAGATTCAGTATTTCAATAGATAGAGTTAGTTGGGGGATTATCCCATCAACTGCACTTTCGGACAGTGTTTAGTTTTACAGATTGTATTTTAGATGATTTGAACTTTATGGTATTTCAGCCTATTATTTTGCATTTTCTACAGTATCATGTTTCAGTGTTCACAACAGATATCAGTCATGGGTTAGCTTATGATCCGTTGAGGTCGTAAGTATCGTGTAGCGTTTAGGGTACAGACTCGAGGTATTAAAAACTTAGTATTAGAGCCTAAGGTTCAACAGTATCCCAGGAAGTCTGGAAGATGCAACAAGTAGAGTCTTGTGCATGGGTATGTAGGGCACCACACTTATGGATAGGAGGGTATGAGTTGGTTTAGGAAATAGTTTCCCTTCTTTCAGTATTCATATCGTGCGAGTGAGTATGAGCTCAGGTTAAACTCTTAGTCTAATCTGTTTCTTCTTTTCTTTTAAAGGAAAATCAAAAATCAGTCAGTACCTCAGCCCGTTCAGGAAGATCCTCTGGACGAGCATGTCTCCCTTGCAGAATTCAGAGCTACATTCACTACTCTATCCAACTCCATAACAGCTCAGTATGAACGGCCATCTGTTGTTCTGGCCAAACCAATGGCCAATACTACTGCATCCAGGATTCAAGACTTCACCTAAATAAATCCTCCCCTAATCTCAGGATGTAAGCCTGAATAGGATCCACAGGAGTTCTTCGATCAGGTTCAGAAAGACAAAGATATTATGGGAGTGACTTCCAGTGAGAGTGCTGAGTTAGCAGCTTATCAGCTATAATATATAGCTCATATGTGGTTTAATCAGTGGAAGGTAGACAGGGGCACTGATGCAGAGCCTATGGAGTGGAAAGAGTTTGCTACTACTTTCCTAGAGAGATTCTTCCCCTTAGAACTGAGAGAAGCCAAGGTGTTAGAGTTTATCAATCTCAGGCAGGGCAATATAAGTATGAAAAAGTATTCCCTCAAGTTTACTTAGTTAGCCAGGTATGCTCAGATAGTGTCAGATAGTATGGTTAAGAAGTGCAGGATAACAATGTTGATTAAGGAGATGGATATATCTAGGATCATGGACCATGCTTAGCAGATAGAAGAGGCTAATATTAGAGATAAAGCGGCAGAACAAGAGAGCTAAAATAGGTAGCTTCAATTTCAATTAGCCTAAGTCAGAGGGCGGTAACCGTTCCCAGTTTTTTCCAAAATCTTTCATTCCAGCTCTATCCTCAGCTAGTGTTCTAGTACCTAAGTCCAGAAATAGTAACAACGATAGGGCTCCAGGCTCTAAATCTTAGGATAGTGTCAGTAGTGCTCGAACAAATCCTCTTTGTCAGACATGTGGCAGAAACCACAAGGGTACTTGTAAAGCTGGCAGTGATGTTTGTTTCGGGTGTGGCAAGCCAGGCTACAAAGCTAGAGATTATCCTTAGTCAGGTTCTTAGGGTCAGCAAACTCATTTTTCAGCTCAGTCAGGTCGCCTGAATTAGAAGGGTGCCACTTCTAGTGCCACCAGTAGGCAACATCCAAATAGGCTTTATGCGCTTTAGTCCAGACAAGATCAGGAAAATTCTCCTGATGTGGTCACTAATATGTTATAGATCTTCCATTTACATGTTTATGCCTTGGTAGATCCAAGAGCTTCTTTATCTTTCATAACTCCTTATATAGCTGTTAACTTTGTAGTCAGACCAGAAAACCTAACAGAGCCTTTCTCAGTTTCTACCCCAATGGGAAAATCTATCATAGCCCGATGGGTAAACAGGAACTGTCCAATAATGATATCTCAAACAATTACTTCAGCAGACCTTGTAGAACTAGAGATGGTAGATTTTGATGTCATTCTCGGCATAAATTTTCTCCATTCATGCTATGCCTCAGTTGATTGTAGAAATAGAATAGTTCATTTTCAGTTTCCAAATGAACCAGTCCTTGAATGGAGGGGTAATACCACAGTGCTTAAGGGTCAGTTGATTTTATACCTTAGAGCGAGAAAGATAATATCCAAGGGATGTATTTACCATCTTAAGCCAGTCAAAGACTCTAACTCAGAAACACCCAGTCTTAGGTCAGTTCCAGTAGTAAATGAATTCTTAGATATGTTTCTCAAAGATCTTCCTGGAGTTCCTCCCGTTAGGGAAATTAACTTTAGAATAGACCTTCTTCCAGATACTCAGCCCATATCTATTTCGCCATATAGAATGGTTCCAGTAGAACTCAGAGAGTTAAAAGAATAGTTGAAAGATCTCCTTAATAAGGGATCCATCAGACCCAGCATCTCCCCGTAGGGCACACCAGTTCTATTCATGCATAAGAAAGATGGGTCTCTCAAAATGTGTATTGACTATCATCAGTTGAACAAAGTCATAATCAAGAATAAGTATCTACTTCCCAAAATCGATGACTTGTTTGAGCAACTTCAGGGTGCTAGTTACTTTCTAAGATATACCTCAGATCAGGCTATCATCAGCTCAGAGTCAGAGAGTGTGACATTTTGAAAACAACTTTTAGAACCCGGTATGGTGACTTAGAGTTTCTAGTCATGTCCTTTGGTCTTACTAATGCCCCAACAGCTTTCATGAACTTAATGAACCGCATGTTAAAGCAGTACTTAGACATGTTTGTTATAGTCTTCATCGATGACATTCTTGTTTATTCCCATAGTAAGAATAATAACGTAGATCACTTTAGAATCATACTTAATACACTTAGAACTCGTCAGTTGTTTGCGAAATTCAATAAATGCAAATTTTGTCTAAGGTCAATATCATTTCTTGGTCGTAATATTTTCGGTGATGGCATTAAAGTTGATCCTCAAAAGACCAAAGCGGTAAGAAACTAGCCTAGACCCATCTCTCTATTAGATATCAGGAGTTTCTTGGGTTTAGCTGGCTATTACCGTCAGTTTGTTGATGGGTTTTCATCTATTGTATTCCCCATGTCCAGATTGACTTAGAAGAAAGTCCAGTTTCAATGTTCTGATTCTTACAAGAAAATTATTCAGGGGTTAAAGACTCGACTTTCCTCAACCCTAATTTTGACTCTACCAGATGGTTCAGAAGGGTTTGTTGTGTACTGTGATGCATCCAGAGTAAGTTTGGGTTGTGTCCTCATGCAGAGAGGTAAGGTCATAGCCTACGCCTCTAGACAACTTAAGCCCTATGAGAAGAATTATCTAACTTATGATCTTGAGTTAGCAGCTGTAGTATTTTCCTTAAAGATTTTGAGGCATTACTGCACATACCACAAAAGCCTTCAGTATGTGTTCTCTTAGAAATATTTGAATTTGCATCATGAAAGGTGGTTAGAATTATCAAAAGATTATGACATGAGTGTTCTTTATCATCTGGGCAAAGCCAATGTAGTGGCTGATGCTCTTAGTAGACTGTCTATAGGTAGTGTTGCTCATGTTGAGGTCAGTAAGAAGAAGTTAGTTCAGGAAGTTCATCAGCTTGCCCGACTAGGTATCCACTTAGTTCATTCAGCATAAGGTTGTGTGCGAGTTCAGAATAGTTCTAAATATTCTCTAGTTTTTGAGATGAAAAAAAAGCAGGATAGAGATCCCAATCTTGTTAAGTTAAAAGAGTCAATCAGAGATAAGAAAGTAGAGGTTTTCTCCCAAGGGAGAGATGGTGTGTTGCGTTGCCAGGGTTATTTATGTGTGCCAGGTGTAGATGACTTGAGGTAACAAATTCTTCCAGAAGCACATGGTGTGTGTTACTCAATTCATCCAGGGGCCACTAAGATATACCACGATATACGGGAGATCTATAGGGGGAGAGAGATAAAGAGGGATATTACAGAATTTGTAGCTAAATGCTCTACATGTCAGTAAGTTAATATTGAGCACCAAAATCCTAGTGGGTTCATGTAGGAGTTGAGTATTCCCACATGGAAATGGGAAAAAGAGAACATGATCTTTGTGATGGGTTTGCCTCGTACTCGTCATCAACATAATTCTATTTGGTTTATCGTAGACAAGATGACCAAATCAGCTCATTTCTTGCCAGTTCATACTTTCTATTCAGCCAAGGACTTTGCCAAACTCTATATCAGAGAGTTGGTCAGGTTACACGGAGTTCCAATATCCATTATTTCAGATAGAGGTACTCAATTTACCTCTTATTTCTGGAAAGCATTCCAAAAGAATCTTGGTACCTAAGTTTATCTCAATACGACCTTCCACCCTTAGACAGATGGTCAAGTAAAAAAGACCTTTCAGACTCTAAAAGATATACTGAGAGCATGCGTTGTTGATTTTAAGGGTAGTTGGGATGACCACTTGCCTTTGATCGAGTTCGCATACAGTAACAACTATCATTCAAGTGTTCAGATAGCTCCATTTGAAGTTTACTGTGGTAGGAGATGTCGATCTCTAACTTGTTAGTTCGAGGTAGGTGAGGCCACAGTAGTAGGGCCTGACCTAGTATTCGATGCCTTAGAGAAGGTTTAGTTAAATAGAGAAAGACATAGGGCTACCTAGTGCCGACAGAAATCATACGCAGATGTGTGGAGAAAGGATCTTGAGTTTTAGATCGATGATTTTGTGTTCTTTAAAATCTCTTCCATGAAGGGGGTAAAGACGTTCGGCAAAAAGGGAAAGATGAGTCCCTGATATGTCGATCCTTACAAAATTCTCAGCCGTTTTGATAAGGTAACTTATGAGCTTGAGTTGTCTTCAGTTCTAGCCTCAGTGCATCCAATATTCCACGTCTCCTTGCTAAAGAAATGCTTTAGTGACCTAGCAGTCATAGTTCCTTTATAACATGTAATTATTTAGAATGATCTCTCTTTCAAAGAGGTCCAGTCTAGATCCTCGATCATCAGATTTGAAGACTGGGGAACAAAGAAGTCCCCTTAGTCAAAGTTCTTCGGCAAAATCAGTCCATAGAGGGAGATACTTGGGAAGTAGAAGCAGATATGCGAACCCAGTATCCTCACCTCTTTTGCGCAACCTCAGATCTAACTTAAGGTAACAATCTTCCTTAGCTTTACTCAGTTCCATGTTCTGCTATAATTATACCTTAGTATCCATTATGGTTACATATTCAGTCATGCATTCATGAATCAGTTCAGTCATATACTCATGCATCAGATATGCATGTTCAGTATGAAAATCTAGCTTGTCAGTAGTGTTAGTCATAAATTCCATGCATCAAATATGCATGTTCAGTGTAAGAGCTCAGGTTGTCAGTAGTTCAGTCATGTAGTCATGCATCAGATATGCATGTTTAGTGTGTAAACTTAGTTTATCGGTGTCCTATTTAAGGAAAAATGTTCTCAAGGGGGAGATAGTATAATACCTCTTATTTCTCAAGCTTAACTTAACTCTTAGTTTATGAGTTATCCAATATAAAATTTTTGAAACGCTCAGTATTTTTTAGTTTTGAGCCTACCATTGCATAGGAAATTGAATTAGCTTTCTAATGATATAAACTTTGCCTAAATCCGATTACCGGCTAAGAAGTTATAGCTATTTTAAGTTTTAGTCATTAAACACCATCATTCAGGCCAGTAGCGCATCGCAGAGTATGTCAAAATGACAATTGTCAGTTTCCAGGAAAGTACTATGATACTGGCGCGTCGCGCTATACCTTTTTTCATAATCATCCATTTCCAGTGTACCAACGCGATTCCATCGCATCGCTCCACCATGCATTTTCCCAGTTGGCAATTTTTGGAGACATGCCGTGATAGCGCCGCATCGCGCCAAGTGCCTATTTCAAAAAATTTTGACGAAAATTAAATGTTTTGTCTAGGGTTTAAACAGTCTTTCCCCATGATTTTAACATGCCCGAATACGGGATTTAATCCCTAAAAATGTTTTAAGTCATTAGTCAGTCAATTTATCCCCAAATTAAAAGCATTCTCGCTCAAAACTACAAACGCTAACTTCAAGAAACCAAAAGCAATCTCAAAGGAATTCACCAAGAACTTTAAGAAACTCATAAATTAAGGTATGTTAGGTGTTCATCTATGGGTTCCTTTCATCCATAGAGTTCACGAATCTGTTATCAAAATACAAGATTGTTGAATTATGAACTTCTATACTTGAATTGAATTCATGTTCATGTTATTATTGGGTTTTGGTCCATGATTAAATTACATGCTTTTATGAAATAAATCATTATATGTGTTGAATTACATGATCGTCATGATAAACCCTTCAATTTTCAAGTTGATTGATGTAGCCATAATAACTATATGTTTTGATTATTGTATAACCTAAGCATGCTCTCCATGTGTTTGATAAAATGTGTTGAAACCTTGAAATTTTAATGAATGACAATATGAATGAAACAAGTTGATATGAGTTAATTCAATGCAACTGAAAACTTCCACTTACTAATCACATGGGAAATAGAACAAGTTGAATTTGATTCAAACACTTGATGATAAGGGAAAGCAAGTTGAGTATAAAAAGGAGTCCTATGTAAAGAAGGGGTTTCACTTCTAAGTATATCTTGAAGAGTCCTATATGTGGGAGGAGAAAGATTCTGATAAATTAATATGTGCTGATTTAAAGAATTAGAATTTGACTACAACACCAAGGAGACAAGAGTTGGAATTGAAGAAGGAGTCTCACTTGAAGTAAAACTCTATGAAATGAGAGTTTTGATTAGAGGAGGAGTTTGAAATAAAGAATGACTCTTTAGAGAGCTGTGCTTAAATAAAAGATGCAATAGTCAAAATAATTCACGCACTTAAAAAGAAGAAAAGCACAATCGATAGATTGACTTTACGAAGTGCTACTCAATCACGGAAGAAACACATTGAAGAACCTGGTCCTCAGTACAGAATCTAGCTAAGAGTTTTAGCGTTGATTTTTAGAGTTGTTCATTATGTTTGAACTATTGATGTAAAATTAGTTTTAGTATGTTATAAACTGAACTAGGAGCTAGTCTTTGAGTTGGGAAAACTCAGAGACTTTGGGAATGCATACCTTGGGAGGTGTGTGTGTTGTTAGGAATTGGAGTTTATAATTCCTAGTTGTTGAGTTATAGAGATTAGAGTTTATAATTCCTATTTATTGGTTATTATTAGTTTTGTAATCAGTCGTTGTTGTGGCTCAAAGTTATTTACTGAAGTTGGGGTTAAATCCTGTAGAGGTGTAGGTCATGTTTTTTTACACCTTTTGAGCTGGGTGTTTTCCATGTAAAAATCTACTGTGTTCTTTACTTTCTGTTTTACTCCTTCCGTGGAACACGTCAGGCAACCCGTTTCATCAATATGCAACAGTTAGGTGAAAATAAGATAATCAGTAGGGCACGAATTCTTAACAAGTGGTATAAGTGTGAGGTTGTCTTAAAAAGGGCTAGCAACTAAGACAAAGATCAATATGATGAATTTCGCATCACCTACTGGTCACAGTAAATGTCAATTCACTATTAGACCTCTACTCTTTGATGGTTCTCACTTCATTTGGTGGAAAGCTAGGATGGAAACATTCATTTAAGGCGAATACTACGAGTTATGGGATAGGATCACTGATGGTCCTACTATTCCAATAAAGTTAGAAGATGGGAAATAGGTCAAGAAAGTAAGAAGTGAATTCACTCCTGATGACTTATTGGCATTAAATAAAAATGCTAAGGCCAAAAACATTTTGGTCTGTGGATTAGGACTTACTGAATACAATAGGGTATCAACATGCACCACTACTAAGAAATTTGGGATGCTCTAGTAAATGCTCATGAAGGCACATCTCAAGCAAGAAAATTCAGAATTTCTCTTTTCACTGAGTATGAGGCATTCAAGATGAAATAGAATGAATCCTTGCATGAGATGATGAAAAGGCTTACTGCCTTAACAAATGAGCTAAACTACTTAGGAAAAGTTATATCTAAAGAAGAGCAAGTTGAGAAGGTACTGAAGGTATTTCCAAAATCAAAGTGGAATGTTAAGGTGACTGCAATCAGGGAAGCAAATAAGGATCATGCAGGCATAATCCTAGATGAATTAGTGGGAAATTTAAGAACTTTTGAAATGGAAATTGATGGAACTAAAATGGTAGCAGCTTGGGGATTTGACTTAGATGATGATGAAGTTGATGAAGCAGCACTCATGGCTCTTGGAGATTCAAACTTGGAGGAAGAAGATGTTGCTTCTGAGGTAAGTATACTTGAACGTAAAAAAAAGTTACATTTGTTTTCTAAAACAAAACTTATTTCCTTGATGAGTTCACTAATTGATGTCTTCCAAGAATCAGTTTCTGATAGGGATGAGCTATTCAACAATCTTGCAAGAATCAAATTTGATTTTATTGATTTAGAAGCTTGCAAGAACACTGTTGAACAGGAAAACTGCTCTCTCAAGAAATAGGTTGAGAAACTTGATTCTTCAAATAATGATCTTAAGTCTGAAGTTCTAAAATTGACACTCTCTGAAAAACAAAAAAACACCAAGAGTAAAGAACAATAAAAAGTTGAACTTGAATTGGTCAAGTACAAAGAAGAGTGCAATAATGCAACAGAAATGGTGAATAAACTGAGTGAAGAAGTCTCTAAACTATAAATTGACCTTGAAAGAGCAAACAGGTGGACAAATTCCTCAAGAATTATTCATAAGTTGAGTGAAAGATATCACAGTGAAAATGTTGGGTTAGGTTTTCACAAAAGTCTTGATGTTATCAAGACTTGTGCTATATCTGTGGAAACCTTGGACATCCAACCACTGAATATCCAATTGCTTCCAGAAGCAGATCCAGTAGTCTAAATCTGGTAAATAAACTATCTCAGACCAAGAAAAGGATAACTAAAACTAGTCAGAGAAATGGGTCACATACCTGTTGCCTGAATGGGCTAGAAGAAATCTGATTCATCCATTTACTCATAAGAAAGTACCCAAGCTTGTCTGGGTGCCTAAAGTTAACCCCTAATTTGTTTTGTAGGTGAGAGTGAAAAGAGGCAAGAAAAATTTGTGCATAAATAAAGCTTGCTCAAGGCATAAGACTAGAAGAAAATAAAGTTTCTATCACTCACCACATTTAAGGGGGGAATGGATCATTTGAAAGATGGCCAGATTTGTAGTGCTCGTCTAAGGGGGAAGCAAGGGAGATTTAAAAAAATGAGAAAAAAAGATGATTGTGAAACTGATGAGCATGCAGAGGAACATATTGTACCACCTATTCAACTATTGTACAAACTGAGGGCATATTGACAGGTGGAACAACAAATAAAGAAATGATGCATCAATAAAACCAACACAAGTTGTTGGTAATTTTGTTAGTAGTTCATAAAAATTGGTGTTGTCAAAAGAATCTTGAGATATCTCATGAGAATAAATGGCTTGAGACTATGATATCCAAAAGAAAATAATTTCACTTTTGGGGGCTACAAAAATATTGACTATGTGGGTTACTTAATTGACTGGAGAAGCACCAAAGGCACTAAGTAGAGAGCATTTTGAAAGGAATAGGTTAGACTTGGGGATGATTAAAATTGCATGAACTTCCCTCAATGATTGACTAGAATAATAATTTTTATTTTTAATTTAGCTAAAAAGTTATTCTATTCAGTCTTGCACATTTAGTTATGTGTCCCAATTTCAGATTTTTTACTTTTATAACCTAATTTTGTATTAGATTGTGTAGAAAAATAGGTACAAGCAAGTAATTATGACCACAAAGTTCTTCTTATCAGGTATGTTCTACACTGACATAAGCATAGGCTTTTTAAGTTGAAACAGTTGAGCACACCTGTTCAATTCCACACACTTCATCCTCTCATTGTCTAATAAAGCTAATGAATTATTGACCAACTTTCTTTGACTCTCTCCAAATAAGTGTGCATAAGTGTGTTAATCCTATACAAAAAATTTCTTCTTCTTTCTCAATCAAAATATCAGTTATGTACCATGGATTTGCCAAGCTTGATCATCAATCACATACAACATATATTTCTGAAGAATAAAAAGGGACATGCTTTCCCTTTTAGTTCCTAATTGGTAATTTTTTTTTAGGCTTCTTAGTCTTAAATCAAGTTTGACTTATAAAAAAATAGAAGTTCTTGAACAGATGAATTATGTTACCTTACATGTTTCAATAAGGAGGGCTAAGACTCATTTGAGAAAAAAAATTCTAAATTATAAGCTGCATAAGACAGTCATGAAGTGGAATAAGAGGTCTTTAAGGCTAGGATCATGACTTTGAAGCTTGACCTTAATTGATAGAGGGATGAAAATGTTGAAGTCATTCATCAATTGACACAGTTGATATCACCTATTCCACCTTCCTCATCAAATCCTCACTACTTGTATCCTTAGCTATGTCCCACTTTTATATCATATTTTTTTAATGCTTAATTATTTTGCTTTGTTCAGTACTAGCTTCGGTTTAATGTGGAACATGCTCTGTCAGTTAAATGAAATGGTTATCTTTGCTAAATTGACTCATATTTTTGCTCTCTTTAATCTCTTTGTCTGATTGTTTTGGTGATAGCCCCAGTGGCCCATGAATAGCATAACAAATCCCTTTGGCTAGTATATTATTGCATTGAAATATTTTTTTGATGATGCTAAAAGGTGGAAGATTTGAGGGTTGTGTAATGTTTATAACGCATTGACTAACTTGTTTCATTCTAGTGTTTTATACTTTAGTGCCTACAAGTAAAGATATTTGGATGCACAAAGACAAGAGGTTTGTCATAATCAAAAAGGGAAATTTGTTGGAACCTTGAAATTTTGATGAATAACAATATGAATGAAACAAGTTGATATGAGTTAATTCAATGCAACTAGAAACTTCAACTTACTGATCACATGGGAAATAGAACAAGTTGAATTTGATTCAAACACTTGGTGATAAGGGAAAGCAAGTTGAGTTGAAAAAGAAGTCCTACGTAAAGAAGGAGTTTTACTTTTGAGTATATCTTGAAGAGTCCTATGTGTGGGAGGAGAAAGAATCTGATAAATTAATATGTGCTGATTTAAAGAATTGGAATTTGACTACAACACCAAGGAGACAAGAGTTGGAATTGAAGAAAGAGTCTCACTTGAAGTAAAACTCTATGCAATGAGAGTTTTGATTAGAGGAGGAGTTTGAAATAAAGAATGACTCTTTGGAGAGCTTTCCTTAAATAGAAGATGCAACAGTCAGAATAATTCATACACTTAAAAAGAAGAAAAGCACAATCGATAGATTGACTTTACGAAGTGCTACTCAATCACTGAAGAAACACGTTGAAGAACCTGATCCTCAGTACAGAATCCATCTAAGAGTTTTAGCGTTGATTTTTAGAATTGTTCATTGTGTTTGAAATATTGATGTAATATTAGTTTCAGTGTGTTATAAACTGAACTAGGAGCTAGTCTTCTAGTTGGGAAAACTCAGAGACTTTGGGAACGCATACCTTGGGAGGTGTGTGTGTAGTTAGGAATTAGAGTTTATAATTCCTAGTTGTTGAGTTATAATTCCTATTTGTTGGTTACAAGAGTTTTATAATCAGTCGTTGTTGAGGCTCAGAGTTATTTACTGAAGTTGGGGTTCAATCCTGTAGAGGTGTAGGTTGTGGTTTTTTTACACCTTTTGAGCCGGGTGTTTTCCACGTAAAAATCCACTGTGTTCTTTACTTTCTATTTTACTCCTTCCATGGAACACGTCAGGCAACCTGTTCCATTAATAGGCAATAGTTAGGCAAAAATAAGATAATTAGTAGGGCACGAATTCTTAACAAAATGCCTATGTGAATGAAACAGTGCCATTATAACATGCTAGCATGTATTCCCCATTCATGTATAAGTAAATTCATTACAAATGTTTAATTAAATACCTCTATGAGTGAACTATAGGCAAGTATACATTATTATGATTTTCAAGAGTATATTATGCTTTATTTTTTTTATGCTTTCGAGTTCTGGGGGTATTTAATACCCAATAATTTAGCTGTGTGCCTAGAGCCAGTGTCAGTTATACAATCTCAGTCATGTCACGATCAGTAGTACTCTCATTCAGTTATAGAACTCAGTAGAACTAGCCAGTTACCAAACTCAGGAAAACTCAGTAAGCTCAGTATTAGTCTAGTCCAGTTCAATATACTTAGTTTAATGTCTTTCAGTTGGAAGTAGGATTCAGCACCGAGTGAACCCAAGGATTGGGGCTTACCTGCCAGTAGAGGGTGTGATCTATAGAAGAAATTCTTGCATTCTAGAACTATGTAAACATCATAGTTTGAGACATCAAACCTGCCAATTGAGGGTTGATGAGGTGTTTTAACCTGCCAGATGAGGGTTACACCATTCTTATTAGAGTACCTATCAGATGAGGGTAACTCTTCAATGTATTTACTCGTGGCACGGTACTGACACCCTTCCAACTGGAGTCACAGGTTGGACCCCAACTCAGTTATCTTATTTGGGGCATATCGATTAGATAATTATCTCCCACAGTCTCAGTATCAGTCTTTAAAATTGAACTCAGTTCAGTTCTACAAAATCAGAACTGTCAGATACATTCAATCAATATCAGTAACTCAATTATCAGTAACTTCAGATATCATTTACTCAGTATCAGAACTTAGGACTTAGCTTCAGAAATACTTAGTCACATTATTTATTTATATGTACATTAGTGCATACCTAGTTTTTACAGCAGGACCAGTTATCCATGTACTTTCATGTTCAGTTACTCTATATCTTGCAGTCAGCTATTATTCATGCATATGAACCCTTGCATCCAACCTTACCTCATCTAGCATACCAGTACATTTCACTTACTGACACATACTTTTTCTTTATGCTATGATGTCTCATATCCTAGGTTCGGACGTTCAGGTTCCCAACCACGCATAGATAGACTTAGATTTAGCCAGCAGCAGTGAGTCCTCATCATTCGAGGATATTCTTTTATGTCATTATTTCAGTAGACTTAATATTTTCGTAGATAGAGTTAGTTGGGGGATTATCCCATGAACTCTACTTTTAGACAATGTTCAATTTTACAGATTGTTATTTCAGGAGATATAATTTATTAGTATTTCAGATGTTTTGAACCTTATGGTATTTCAGCCTATTATTCTGCATTTATTATAGTATCATGTTTTAGTGCTCACAGCAGATATCAGTCATGGGTTAGCTTGTGGTCCTTCGGGGTCATATGCACCGTGTAATGTTTGGGGTACAGACTTGGGGCGTTACAACGTACTACGCAATACTAAACTTGAGAAAACCTACCATACTTTCTATTTAATTTCTCTTATTTTAGGCCTATATGGGTTCCTTAATGGATTAGATATATGTGTGAAAGGAGAGCACTATCAAAGTGCGCGACAAAACTCCGGGCACATAACTCCTGAGAGAGCACTCTCCCGGGATATAACAGCATTCTGTCACCGCGTGCAGGTCAGCGAAAAAAATATCCAAGTCTAAATTTTTCTTTTTAATTTGAATCAAGAGGAGATAAGAAAATCCAAGAAAAAAAAATAGATAGCAAATATATCAACCGCACAAATACAATAAGAAAAGTATAAAGAGACACCAAATTTACATGGAAAACCCTTTCGTGTGAAGAGTAAAAAACTACGGGACCAAAACCTCCACTATGATCAACAAGAGTTACAATATTGTTCTCCAAAATATCCACAAAACAAGTGCGAAACAACGAGCAAGAACACAACAAGATAACACCAAACTAGAGAATAAAAAGGAGAAAAAACACCAAAAATATAGTTGCTGTTTAGGGATGAAAAAAAGGAGTTACAAGCCACTAAATCCACCTCTATTATTTTATAATCAAAGAT
Source organism: Capsicum annuum (assembly GCF_002878395.1). Lineage (NCBI taxonomy): Eukaryota > Viridiplantae > Streptophyta > Magnoliopsida > Solanales > Solanaceae > Capsicum > Capsicum annuum. The sequence continues at coordinate 101,956,028 of NC_061121.1, read as the reverse complement.
TGAGATGATAGGAGCAATCTATCCAAAAAATACCCCAATCGAATAAGAAACGAAGCCGAAACAATTTAAAGTTAACAGCTCTGGCTAGAATTTTAGGTGTGAAAATCTTTACTGGTTTCTCTCTTTTCGCTGCTGAAAACTCTCTTTTGTGATGGTGAAATAAGAACTAAAAAGATTCATATATATGCGCCATAGTAATGGGCGTATGATCAAAAGTGGTTTGGTCTAAATTGGACTTTATTTATCCACATAGGAAGGGAAAAAGACCCATGACCCAATAATTCTCCCCCTTCCGACTATGTAGAAGAGCCCGCTATCCCGACAATTATGCAATAATCTTCAAACTTCCCTCTTGGCAAAGCTTTAGTTATCATGTCAGAACCATTATTATAAGTATGAATCTTCTCAAGTTCAAACAACTTAGAATCCAACACATCTCAAATACAATGGTATCTCACATCAATGTGTTTAGACCAACTGTGAATGTAGAATTTTTGTCAAGATGTATAGCACTTTGACTGTCGGAATAAAAAACATACCTCTCTTTAGAACAACCAAGTTATCCCAAGAATATCTTCATCCAAAGCAATTCTTTACAAGCTTCAATGACAATAATAAGCTCAGCTTCTATAGTAGATAGAACAATATACTTTTTCAACTTGGATTGCCAAGACACAATCCCCTACAAAAATAACCAAAAATAACCAGCCATGTATGAATCAGTATAACCACAAAGAATAGGCTAGCCTGTACCAAAAAACAAATTCAGACTAGATGTGCCACAAAGATATCTCATAATTCACTTCATAATATTCTAATATTCTCTTTTTGGATTAGAAAGAAAACGACTAACAATACCAACAACATGAGCAATATACGGTCTTGTACAAACCATTTAATACATCAAACTACCAACCCCTGAAGCATAAGAAACTTTCTTCATATCTTCCTTCTCATCATCACTGGATGAACACTGCTTCGTGCTCAATTTAAAGTTCATAGCTAAAGATGTACTGACAACCTTAGCCTTGTCCATGTTGAACCTTTGAAGTACTTTTTGAATGTACTTTTCTTGTGATAACAACAACTTTTTGGTCCTTTTTATGGATAATCTGTATGCCAAGAATCTGCCTTACTGGTCCTAAGTCTTTCATAGAAAAAGACTTACTCAACTCTTGCTTTAACTTCTGAATCTTGCAAGCATGTCATCAACATAAAGCAATACAATAATAAAGTCACCATCAGATAATTTTTGTACAAAAATACAATGGTCTAAAGTAGTCTTCTTGAAGCCTTACTGACTCTTAAAGGAACCAAACTTCTTGTACCACTACCTGGGAGCTTATTTCAAACCATACAAGCTCTTCATCAATTTAAAAATATAATTCTCTTTTTCCTTGACTTCAAAATCTTTGGGCTGCTCCATATAAATTTCTTCTTCTAAGTCACCATAGAGAAAAACAGTTTTAATATCTGTTTGCTTAAAATTTAAATCTAGAGTTGCAGCTAAGCCTAGAACCATACAAATGGATGACATCTTCACAACTGGAGAGATATCTCATCAAAATCAACTCCCTTTTTCTGGTTAAATCCCTTCACAACCAATCTAGTCTTGTATCATGAAATTAGATTACTATCTTCACGTTTCACCCAAAAAACCCACCTATTTTTTAAAGTTTTTGTCTTTAGGTTTCTTAACCAAATTAAAGGTATGATTATCATGCAAAGATTTAATCTCATCTTTCATAGCATCAAACTGCTTTTATTTTTCTTCACTTTCCATGGCCTCATTAAGACTCTCAGGTTCTCTTCGGTCAGTAAAGAGTACATACTCACTAGGAGAATAACGAGATGAAGGTTTTCTCTCTCTAGTAGATCGCCTAAGAAAACTCTCTGCAGCATCAATACCTAGTTACAGATCAACTATATCAATTTGTACTGAAGAATCAACACATCATGCTGGTCATTCTGAATATGATCATCATCTTCATTATCAACTTGATCTTTATCATCATGAAGTTTTTCTTCAGGAGCAATAGTAAAAAAATTAGATCAACATCAACTATGCTCTCACTACTCTGAGATTAAAATTTTTTAGCTTTGTCAAAATCTCCAATTATTTGGTCTTCAAAGAATACAACATCACAACTTCTAACAAGTTTATTTTCAACTAGATCATAGAAACAACAAGTAAATTCACTTTGACCATAACCAATGAAGATACACTGCCTAATTTTGACATCCAGCTTTAAGATTTTATTCTTAGGAACATGCACAAAGGCTTTACACCTAAAGACTCTAAGATGATCATAAGAAATATTCTTACTAGACCAAACTCTGTCAGGGACATCACCATCCAAAGCAATAGTAGAAGATGAATTGATAACATAAGCAGCAGTATTAAGTTCTTTTGCCTAAAAGAATCTGGCAGCTTAACATCTGAAAGCATATATCTAACCCTCTCAACTAGAGTTCTATTCATCCTCTCTGCCAAACTATTCAACTGAGGAGTTTTTGGAAGAATTTTCTGATACCAAATACTTGCTCTCTGCAATATCTATTAAAAGGACCAATATACTCACCACTATCATCTTAGCAAATGTATTTTAATTTCTTCCCTGTCTGCCTCTCAACCAAGGCCTGAAAACCTTTGAACACATCAAGTATTTAATTCTTAGACATCAAAGAAAATACCTAGAGTTTGAGAGAATGATCATCAATAAAAGTCACAAAGTAAAGTGTTCTACCATGGGACCTTATTTTAAAAGGACCACACAAATCATAATGTACCAACTCCAGCTAATCAAGCAATGTACCAACTCCAACAAATAAAGCTTTCTTAAAGACGGCTGATTCTGAAAAGAAACCCTTTCCTGTTTACCGGAAAAGCAATAAACACACTTCTTCAACTTTGCTTGTTTTACTCCAGAAAATAAATTTTTCTTAGCCAAACTACTAATCCCCTTCTCACTCTTATGAATCAACCTTCTATGCCATAACTTGAAGTATCATTCTCCACTAAGTTTACTGAGCCTCTAGAAGTGATGCCTTGAAATACATACAAGTTAGACAACTTGTTACCTCGAGCCACAATCATTGAACCTCTAGTAAACTTCCACTGGTCAGCACCAAGGGTGTTAACATAATCTTCATCATCAAGGTTCCCTACAAAAATCAGATTCAAGCAAACATCTAGAGCATGCTTAACATTATTGAGAACTAGTTTAGAACCATTGTTACTTTCCAAACAAATAGTTCTAATTCCAAGTATTTTAACTTCATCATTATTGCCCATTTTCAACATCACACAATTACCTGAAGTATAAAAAGAAAATAATTCCTGCTTTGATGTAACATGAGAAGTAGAACCAGAATCCATAAACCATCTAGACTCATCATGAAAAATATTAATTGCATTATCACCACAAGTAACAAGAAGATCATCATTAGCAACAACAACAACACGATTTTCATTATCGCCTTTGTTCTTTTGTTGTCTCATATCTCCCTTATGCTTGTGATAATATTTCATGATATGCCCATTTTTATTACAATAGTCACATGTAACATTCTTGAATTTAGACTTTGACTTTCTTCTACTTTTATCTCTATTATTTGGACCTCTGAACTTGTTTCTCCCCTTTCTTCAGTAGCCAAAACATTAGAGCGTGAAGATGAGGCCTGAGATCTTCTTCTTATTTCTTCATTCAAGACACCACTCTAACATATTCCATAATTACAACACCACTGGGAGAAGAATTAGTCAAAGAAATTCTAAGAGTTTCTCAATAGTCAGATAGAGTATTAAGAAGCCAAAGTTCTTAAATTTCTTCATCGAACTTTACACCCATTCCAGACAGCTGGTCAAAGATACCCAAAAAATTATTTATACGATAAAAATAGGATTTCCCTCTTTATACCTGATATTCGTCAATTTCTTAAGCAGGAATAACTTATTATAGCTAGTCTTCAAAGCATAAAGTGTCTCGAGCTTGTCCCATAAACTTTTGACATGTGTCTCATTCATAATATGATTTCTAATATTATCTTTAACCCATTGTATAATATAGCCACAAATCTGTAGGTGCTTAAATTCTCAATCCCCATTTATCATGGATTGAGGTTTAGTAGATGTAAGCACAGCTAAATGCATTTTGTTGATAAAGAGAAGATCTTTCATCTTGCCTTTCTAAGTATGATAATTACTACCATTCAAACATATCATTTTTCTCATATTTTCCTCAATTATTCAAATTGACAATCAACAACAACCTACTCGCTAATACCACTTTGTTGGAAAAGACAAGGGCACTATCGAAGTGCACGATAGGATAGCAGCAAAAAAATACCCAAGTCTGAATTTTTTCTTTTAGTTTGAACTAAGAGGAGATAAGAAAATCCAATAAAAATAAAGAATAGGCAGCAAATATATCAACCACATAATACGATAAGACAAGAATAAAGAGACACCAAATTTATGTGAAAAATCCTTCGATGTGAAGAGTAAAAAAAATACGGGACCAAAACCTCCACTATAATCTCCAAGAGTTAAAATATTATTCTGCAAAATAGCAACCAAATAAGTGCCAAACAACGAGCAACAACACAACAAGATAACACCAAAACTAGAGAATAAAAAGGAGCAAAAACACCAAAAATGTAACTGCTGTTTAGAGATGAAAAACAGAAGCTACAGGCCACCAAATTCACCTCCATCAGTTTCTATCAAAGGTTGAGATGAGAGGAATAAGTTATCTAAAAATCAGCTCAATAGGATAAGAAACAAAACAAGAATCGCAATTTAAATTTGATAGTTATGGCTGTAATTTTAGGTGCGAAAATCTCTACTAGTTTCTCTATTTTGGCAGCTAAAAAATCTCTTTTGCGATGGTGAAATAAGACCTAAAAAGATCCATATATATTCCCATAGTAATGGACCTATGGACAAAAGTGGATTAATCCAAATTATATTTTATTTATCAATATAAGAAGGGAAAAAGACCCACGATCCAGCAGGAAGATGGAATGAAGAAGTAACGTTTGCCTGCAGTAAGACAAATACTAGTATGAATAGACCACGCGAGAGCATATTGAGATTTGTTTTTACAATAGTTGTATATTTAATATCATATATGGACTAACGGAAAAGTGGGAAGACTTCAGAATCAAAAGTATGAGATTGGTAAAGAATCTAAGTTATAGTTTTACAACTTTACATTATAGGACAAAACATTATAAATAGAAGAGTCAATCAAATAGACTAAGCTGTTGTGCTCTGTGTTTGGTTCGAAATGTGGAAACTTAAAATTTGTAAATGATAGAGATGATAAATTAGATAACGAATAAAGACATAATACTAAAAATATATTATTGATATAGTTGGCCAAACGACCTACATATTAAAAATTAAATTGAAAAAAATATAAAACCTATTGGAAAAAAATCTCTCCTTAAACAAAACTCTTAAATGACTATATTGTGGATACTATTATGTTATAGTATGAGAAGGGAAAGTCTTCTATTTATAGAATTCTAAAACTTTTATCTTAAAAAGAGGTTAGCCAATTATGAAAAGTTTTATATTTTTCTTTCAGGAAAAGTAAAAGTAATTATGATATTATTTTATTTTTTTCAATAAAAGTAAAACTTAAACTTGGTAAGAAAATCAGGACAAAAATCATAACAAATCTCTCCCTTTTGGCTTGATTTTCTTGACATAATTTTATCCACCTTCTTCGCATGCATGGTCTTTGTTCTTTACATAATCTTCATCACTGTTGCTTGCCATGGGTAAAAATAAGATTTAAAATATTATGGTTAAAACTGAGTAAAAAATAAATATGTTATTTTTATTTCTAAAGATTCAGCAACAGGAATGTTGAAATTTGCTTAAAACTTCTTCTCTACACGTAGTTGGACAAAAAATCTTCATTATCATCAAATTAATTGCAAATTGATTAGAACCGCCTTGAACTTCTCGTCAACCTTATTTCACCAAACCACTGGATCTTTAAATCATAGACTCTGATACCACTTGTTGGGTTCGGAAACGAGAAGGTGTCATACAGAAGCTTAAAGATTGTAAACGATATAGATGATAAATTAGATGACAAACTAAAATATAATACTAAAAATATATTATTGATATGGTTGGCCAAACGACCTACATATTAAAAATTAGTATTAAAGAAAACATAAAACCTATTTGAGAGAAAATATCCCCTAACAAAACTTTTAAATGACTACATTATGGATGCTATTGTGTTATTTTATGAGAAGGGATGATCTTTTATTTATAGAGTTCCAAAAGCTTTTCTCTTAGAAAGAGCTTAGCCAAAAATATAAAATTTTTATATTTTTCTTTTAGGAAAAATAAAGGTAATTACGATATTAATTTTATTTTTCTTTCAACAAAAATAAAATTTAAAGTTGATAAAAAAATCAGGCCAAAACCATAACACTATCTTGTATAGAAAAAGAAATGTCTTATTGTTAAGTGATGAGGTCTGAGTGGTGATAGCTTTACTTATCAAATTGCTGAGAGCTAACTCTCGAGTTCAAAAGAGTTAGTATGAAAGTATTATTCTAATTTGATTAATAAAATTTGCATTTAAACAAATAATAAAATGCTAGTATGTTGATAAAATATAGCATGTGGTTGGAGTTGGAAGAAAAGGATGGAGGTTGCTGGTATCGAAGTGAGCAAACCAATCAAAACTTTCATAAAATAGTTTAGAGTAAAAAATTTAAAATGATTATTTATTTTTGGAACCATTTTTCTTAAATGAAAAAGTTTAGAGTTGTGATTTGTTATGTTTCAATATTCACCTAAGAACATTATCTATAAATTGGCAAAAAAATATTCTTCTCTGTGCAATAGTTATTTCTAAAAGGCACATGCAATAGTTTTTCTAAAAGGCACATGCTCTTGACCAACCCTCAGCACACCGCATAGAGCCAGTGGACGTCGACCACTTGGCATGTTCAGTCAACCTAATTCAACCCTCTTCTGGTGCAAATTCCTCCTGATGCTATGCTTACACCTTTTTAGATGTTGGTGGCTCACTTTTTCGCTCCTCCATGAAGATGTTGAGACAGAGTTGCTGCGGTGGGAGGCTCTATCTACCCCTCTTTTTGGTGAAGGTTTCTAGTAGCTAGGGCATCAAGCTAGTTTTACCACAAATTCATTGTCATCTTCTAGGCAAAAAATTGTAAATTCTGTGCTTATGCTTTTTCTTTGATCATATGAAAATATAATTAATGGGACCCGCTGTAACCTTTGCTTTATTATGTGAATGCCTCTCCTTTCTTTGCATGTTTCCCCCTGTATTCATTGGATGTTTATTTTTTTGAGTCCTGATCCTCAAATTGGGGATTTGGGATTTATCCATGTTTATGTGTTTCCTTATTTCTATTGGTAGCTTATTAAAATTATGGTAATTTTTTTTGACTTGTGTATCTATAACCTTATTTGCTAGAGCATCTGCTATCGTGTTGCCTTTTATGAATGTGTGGTTGCCTTGTTCTTGAATTATTTGTAGCCTGGACCTTATATTCTCTATGCTCTCTCTGTTTTCAAGGTACTTTCCACTACCTATTAATCATTTCTTTAGAGTTAAGGAGTTTATTTCAATTATCACCCCCTTTATCTTCTTCTCCTAAAAAAACTCCAAAGCCTCCTGGATGCCCTGGTCTCTACTTCTGTATTTGTGGCTATCCCTATTCCCATTCCGTAGAAAGGACGGATCCTCCTTCTCATCTCATATGAAGAAGGAAAATGCTCTAACTCCTGGATTGCCTTAATATGCATCATTAGTATTGCATTTCAATTTTTTTGTCTCAGCAGCTTTGGTGTTGACTGTAATGTCCACTAGGTTGTAATAATTTACTGTAAGTGCGTCTCTTCAATGTCTACTCTTGTAGAAACAGAAAACTGCCTCAATAGCCTAAGACTATGGGTGCCGTTAAAAATAATTGGGCCATTCTCTCCTCTTCCTTTGCTTCAAAACACCAACATCTTCAGACAATATTAATCCTCATTCTCTTCAAATTATTATTAGTAGAAATTCTCCTTCTCCAGACTTTCCAGATAGAAAAATTTACCTTAAAAGGCAACCCCTTTACCCAAATTGGTCTGTACTCCTCTTTCTTCTTATTTCTCTGCCTCATAATTTTCCATGTTGATTTGACAGTAAATTTACCTTGAGAATTCCCCATTCACTAATGAATATAATTCATTTGCAAATCTGTGGGTGGCTTAATACTTTCAACCAGTGTGAACCCCTCCACTGATGAGTCTCAACCCAAATTCTCCTAAGATAATGCAATAACCACTGTAATAATCCCTACTTCCTTGTCTTCTTAAGCCCTAGTTGCAGCAAGAAATTTAACCCATAATGGTATGCCTGCTGTTATTTTCAAAGGCAAGGATTCTATGAGGTCATAACTGAAGATTTGTAATTTCCTAATTGTAGAAGATTCATAAAGGTAAGAACCCAAATTAAGAATATCCAGTTGTAGTTCCCAGGAAGGTTCCTACTAAAGGTAAACCCAAAATTGGGGTTTATGATTTGCACAATGTTTCATAGAATTGATGAATGAAGAAGACTACAATGCTGTTAGATTTACAAGAATGGTTGAAATTAATAACTCGGATATATGGCTTACCAAATAGACTCCAGAATGGAAGACATAGAAAGATGTAGCATTTTGCACCAATCTGGGTTGTGCTACATAAATTTCCAATGAATTGCTGTAGATTAGATTATATCAAGCAAATTTTAGCATCAGTGGGAATCCCTTTAGCCAAAGATGTTGCTAACAAATTCCCTACTAAGACAATATGGACAAAGTTAGAGTCGAGATAGATCTTCTTAAACCTCAACTTGAATCAGTTTGGGTAGGATTGGACGATTATAAAACAGGCTTATGGGAATCATTTCATAAAATTGAATACAAATCTATCCCAAAATACTGAAAACACTACATATTAGTAAGGCATTCTATGGACCTTTACAGAGTATTGGAGAAAAAAAAGGCTGAGACTTTGATGTCTATAAAAGTCAACAAAGATGAACAATCCAAAGATCAAAGAAAAAAAGGAGGGAATTCCACTTGTGCAATCCCAGTGGAAGATAATGAGATCCAGTAGTGCAATCCCAGTGGAAGATAATGAGAGATTTGTGACTATTACAAATAAGAAAAGGAAAACTGCTATCAAAGGAAAAACGTTTAATAAAGATTGGACTTCCAACTTTCCAAAACCTCATTACCTTCTCAAAAAATACCATATGATAAACAGAATGGGAAAAATATTGGTCAAGAGGTTCAAGATATTAACCCCATCGAGTAAGGAATAAAATTAGTGGAGGAGATTAACACAACAAAATCTTCGAAAGCTAAGAAAAATGTGCCTATTAAGACCACTTCAATTGATAAAAGAGAAGGGAGTGGTATTGGAACCTACAAAAAAAAAGAAGAAGGTTACTCAAATTAATGAAGGACAAGTTAATATAAAAGTGGATCCTTTGGAGGAGCAAAATGAACACTGATCATTTCAAAAGATCAAAATATCTTGACTAATCTTTTTGATGAACTGTTGAGGAAAGAAATAAGACCACTTTGACCAAATCCATCCACTAGAATAGATTATTCATAATTCGAACAAGAACACCAGAGAGGTAAAAGATATGATGACTAGTTCTGACCAGCAATAGTGAAAGTGTCTTTGTTGATCCCATGATGGAAGAAATCCACATAAAAAGAGTTTGATGATGTTCTCAAGGAAATTCTAACCTCTATTATTTTGAAGGGAGGACATATTACCATCGAATTAGGTGATTATTTTTAAAACTCACCTGAAACAGCGGTGATAAGGATTCAAGAACAGGAAGAATCATATGAGAGAGAATGAAGAGAACAAGAGGATAAAATTAATGAAGATGATCTAGAAAAAAAAAAAGAAGAATGTTCTACATCAGATGATGAAACAACTAAGATCTTGATTCATGATGTTATCTCTCACTAAGAATTTAGGAAGCTAAATTATGTAGCAAGAATCTATCTACCAGGGGTCATAATACTATAGGCTCATACCTAACCTTTCCTATGATAACTAGAGCTCAAAGCTTAAAAAAAGAAAAAACTCCATCTATTTCCATTGATAAGTATATATCTTGGAATATAATCGGTGTTAACAATAAAGGGCCCTTTGATAGGCTTATAAATTTAAAGAAGCAGCATCAAATCTCTATGGTGATTATTTAGGAACCCTTAATGAATTTTGAGTACATTGATTGTTAAAAAAAGATGCCGAGAAGGGTTTACTATTTCGACAATGTTAACAACCAGATTTAGTGGTTTTAGGACAAAAATAATGATATCACTATGATATCCAACGCTGATCAATAGATGACTAGTTGGTGAAAGGCATGCTAGGTTCTTATAGGCTTCACATCACAGTTGTGTGTGCCAAATACACCATTAAAAAAAGAAAAGTAATTTGGTATGACATTGTGGATATTTATAATATTGCTAATGGACCTTAGGGTAATTGGTAACTTCAATGATATTCTTGATCGCTTAGAAAAGAAAAAAGGTAGACCTTTATTGATTTCTAATAGTATGGATTTCATTAATTTTATTGACGATCATGTTTGCAAGACGTTGGGTATTTTGGCAACATTTTCACATGGTGTGAAAATAGATATTTGCCCAACACAATGTAGAAAAGGCTTGATAGACTCCTGTTTATTTTTGATTGGTCTAATTTCTTTAATGTGGTTATGGTCAATTACCTTGCAAGAACTGGATCATACCATGTTCCTCTTCTAGAAAACTTGGTTAAAGTTTATGAGCCAGCTATCAGTTACTTTAAATTTCTTAATTTTTGGTCTAAACCATGAAGATTTTATGTTCGTGGTGAGACATGAATGGGAATATAGTGTCAACGAAAATCCATTCTGGATCCTTTATCAAAAGCTAAAGAAAACTAGTAAAAGATTGAGCAGTTGGTCCAGGGAAGCTTTTGGAGATGCGTTTGAAGAAACAAACCAACTAAATGCTAAAGTCGTGGAACAAGAGTAGTTAGTGGCGCTGAAGAACAGTCCTACCAATAGGATAAACCTTAGACACACTAATGCCCGATATATTTTGGCTTTTAAAAGAAAAAAATCTTTTCTCTGGCAAAAGGCTAAAGCCAAGTGGGTGAATGATGGAGACTATAAAACTACTTTTTTCCGCGACACCATTAAGGAAAAAAGAAAAAGGCTTGGTATTCACCAAATTAAATATGAGACTAGTGTTTGGATGTGGGCAATTAGAATATTGTAGACGTTGTTGTCTCACATTTTCAGAACCTATTTTACTCTAATCCAAATAATCCAAACAAGTCTCTCCTTGATGTTATCAACTCTAAAGTGATAGAACAGATAATGGCATACTTGAAATTATCCCCTTAGCTCAATAGATCAAAGATGTTGAATGTTAATAGACCCTAATAGCGATCTTAGCCCTGATGGCCTTAATGCGAGGTTCTTTCAAATTACTTGGAATATTATTGAATTTGACCTCTACAAGGCTATAGAGTTTCTTCAAGAAGGCATGTAACGCCCCAAATCTGGTACCTGGAATGCTACATGGTGCCCATGACCCCGAAGGACCACAAGCTAACCCATGACTGATATCTGTAAACTGAGCACTGAATAATAGTAATAATATCGTAAATGCGGAAACATGAACTGAAAGGCCATAAGGTTCAATACTAGTACATAACTGAAAATATGGTATAACAATACCAAAACAACTGAGATAATTGTTTGAACATACTATAGTCTGAAAGCCTCTAAACTGTCTGAATAAGGTGTTGATGGGACATGTCCCCAACTAACTCCAACTACTGAAATAAACTGAAAACTAAAATAGTAATGTGATCATCATGTCCTCGAAGGATGAGGACTCACTGCTAACTCTGATCGATGAACTGGGATGCTACTGTTTCTTTGGAGCTCGTGCTTCTAAACCTATGGTATAAGACACCATAGCAAAAATGCGTCCGTACTTTGAATGCACTGGTATATAAGTGAGGTAGGCTAAATGTAATAGGTTCATATGCATGAACAATACTAACTGACTAACTAACATGAACGTGAGAATACATGCATGCATACGTAACTGTAACTGAGATCATGATAGGACTGGACACTACTACTGAGTCTACTGACACTGACATTTGAGTCACTAATGAGTAAAAACTAATACTGTATTACTGAATACTGACGGATTGATACTATGTTACTGATACATGGATAACTGTGTCTGACAGTTCTGATTATGAAGAACTGGTCTGGTTGACTGTATCTGACAATCCTGAAGCTGAATGATAATAACATACATTTCGATAACAGATATAACTGATAACATGAGTGACTGTATCTGACTGTCTTGAATCTGATGGAACTAGCTGAGTTTCGTATTGTATCTGAGTAACTGAATCTGAGATTAGTCTTGTCTAGCGGGTGATCTATAAATCTGATGATACTATTATTAGTTGACCATAGTTAAGATCAGTCCTATCTAGTGGGTGATCCTGGGGTCTATTTATAATGATAAGGATTGACTGTATCTGGCATTCCTAAATCTATACTACTGAGCTAAATTGATTGTATCTGACAGTCCTGATTCTGTAACTGAAACTGTGGGATATATTCATCTAACCAACATACCTCATACTAAGCTAACTGGGGTCTAACCTGTAACCCCAGCTGGAAGGGTGTTAGTACCGCGCCACTGGTAAAGATAACTGCAGTGGAGTCAGTCCTAATCTAGAAGGTAACCCCTGAGATTAGTCCTATACATTTAAATGCATTAACGGGTGATCCCTAAATATGTCAGTCCTATCTAACGGGTGACATCTCTTACTTACACTGGCTACGTAGTTCTGAAACTTAGGGATTGCTTCTAGGGATCTCAGTCCTATCTAGCGGGTGAGTCCCCATCCCTAGGCTCGCTCGGTGCTGAATCCTACTCTCATCTAAAAGACACTGAACTGATTAACTGAACTGAAGTGATTATCAGAACTGAGCTGATACTAGTGGTATTGTCTAGCGGAGCTAAACTGAATTTAATAAGTTGACTAATGGAATGTACTGAATTTTGAGGACTGACTGAGAATATTGAAGTTACTGAGATTGACTGGGAATACTGAGGTACTAAGATTACCGAACTACTGAAATTACTGAGATTTCTTGAGTCACATGACTGGCTGAGTTCTATAGATCATAACTTGAATGAGAAGATCGTAAAAACATGACATGGCTCTAAGCACACCGCTAAATGTTCGGGTACATGTACCCCCAGGACTCGATGAGAAGAAACCGACATAGCAAGGCTTACTTGAACACATGACCAACAACATGATTCATAATTCATATATTGAAGCGCTTCATCAAACATGTGATATGCATAAGCTTGTACATATATGTGGATTTCATAATATCATACTAGTTGGGTATTGTTCCTTCATCTAGGCATTTAATCATACACATGGTAGGCATAACACATGTAGACAATGTTATACAACAATTAATCATCATGATTCATCTCTAATTTCATCATCCTAGGGTTTATTTATAGGTTCACATGAATATACATCTATACAAATCAATTCTATATAAAATTGATCACCCAATAAGGATTTGAATTCAATTGATCATTCTCAATATAAACAAAACAAACCCAACATGAAATTCATAAAGAAATTCATAAACTTAAACTTAGAAATGAGATTCTCAGGCTTCATGGACGAAAAGAGTCCATGAATGAACACTACGCATACCCGGGATGTGATTTCTTGAGGATTGACGGTGAAACCTTCTTGAATTTTAAATCTCCAATAGAAGCCCTAGCTTGTTCTTGAGAGAAACTTGAGAGAAACTAGTATATTTTGGGTGAAGAATAGCTAAATCACGTGTTATTGGGTTTAAATAGGGGTAGGATATTGACCCTTTTAACCCTTGAACGCGTCTTGTAATTTTAGTAAAATTTTCCCGAATTGGGCCCCTGGTGTGACGCGGCACTATCGCACCGTGTCACTGGAATTCGACAATTGAGAAACTGAAGGATGGCGCGATGCAGAGCCATTGTGTTGCCCCTTCCTTCCTGACCTGAATCTTTAGCGCGATACGGGGGAAATCGCGCTGAGACATTAGAAAAGGACAATTGCCATTTTAGCTTGTGGTGTGGTGCGCCACTGACCAATATAGTGCTGTTTTACGATGGGAACTTGAAATAGGCATAACTTCTTACCTGGTTATCGGATTTAAGCGAATCTTATATTGATGGAAAGTTTATTGAATTTCCCATATGACAAAAAGTGAAAATCTTAAAAATTCCTCATGCAATAATCATCAATCAATTTAAAAGCTAGTACTAGGCATTCTTGGGGTGAAATTTGCTAGGAAACTTTAGGGTATTACAATATCTACCCTTTGGGAATATTCATCCTTGAATGAGACTGAGGGTGAGGGGAATAACATACACTGATGTACATACTGAACATGAATAACTGGAATATAATCTCATGACTGACATAACTGATGGCTGAATATAACTTACTGGACATGCATAACTGATGGATGACTAATAAGTTGAATTCATGCATATCTGATAATAAAAAATAATTGACTTATGAGTACACGACTGAATATTTTGATGAACTGAATTTCTCGCAGTGAGAATCCATGTGTAATGCATAATTACATGCCTGAACTGATATATGAAGGAATGGCTGAATATGCAAGGGTACTTAGTACCAAGTTTGTGGTGAACACTGAACATGAAACTGAGTGAGACTAAGGAGAATTGTTATCTTAACCGAAAATGCTAATGAATCCGAGATTGTCTTACTAAACATGAATGAACAGAAATACGAGAACCTAACTGAGTCTGGTCTGATATGTGACATACAAACTGAACATCATGAACAAAATTGAGCCTCTGAATACTTGGCCCAAAGCTGAGGTTGGGACTTTGAGGGTCAACTTATGAATACCCTCTACTCTAAACTGGATTTTTTATTCGAAGAGAAACTTTATTTAAGGCATGAGAACGTTGAGGAAAAAAATGAGGTATCTCCCCCTTGGGATACTATATCCCTCTAAGAATGCTCACCCTATTGAGATACTAGGGTGATGCACAGGGCATCCACGGACTGATTCATGACTGAATAACTCATGCTAAAAATCTTAAGCTAAAATGAGAGCAAGAGGTCTAACAGTACATATCATGAGTATGAAGGACCTATAACGTACCCGAATCTATACCTGGGGAATTTCCTTGATCAAGGCGAGTCTGAAGAGTATAAAACCTGTTCTGACGTTGACCACAGGTGGTATTGGAAGTGACGTCCTGTTGGCGCAAATCTTTTCCCTGCTGAGCCCTTACTCTATATTCCTACAACCTATGGCCTGGCTTACCACATCCATAACATACCTCACTGCCTGCTCTACATGTACCTAGGTGATTCCTACCACACTCTTCGCAATGCGGATAGGTAAGACTCCTATTCTCACTACCTTGGGCCTCAGATCCTGGTGACCCATCACGACTGTCATTCCCAAACTTGGTTACTGGTGCACTAGTTGAAGATGGAGTTGGGACTAAAAGCTTATGACTATATTAAGAATGGATACCACCCCCATACTTAGGTTGATCAAAGCTGAAACTGCCTATCCCCGCCCTCTTATTCTACTTTTTCTTTATCTTAATCTTTTGCTCTTCTATCTATGGAGCATGGGTCATAAGTCTGGCTAAAGTCATGTCACTATTCAGCATGGCAGATCTACACTCATTAACCACACTATCATTCACCCCTAAAATAAACTTACTCATCTTGGCCCTACTGTTTGTAACTACATGAGGGGCATATCTGGCTAATTATGTAAACTTAAGAGAATACTCTTTCACTATCATATTGCCCTGCCTGAGGTTGATGAACTCTAGCACCTTGGCTTCTCTAAGCTGTAGGGGAAAGAATCTACAAAGGAATACGGAAGCAAACTCTTCCCACTCACCTGACCCTGCATCGTTTGCCCTCTCTGACTTCTACTGCTTGAACCAAGTATCTGCAATATCCTATAACTAGTATGTAGCTAGCTTAGCACTCTTAATAATAGTCACCCCCATGATGTTGGTTACCTTCTAAACTTGATTTAGGAATTCCTGAGGGTCCTCATCTGACTTAGACCCAATAAAGGATGGAGGTTTTGTTCAGGTGAAGTACCGAATCCTGGTTGCAGCTGAATTGGCCACTGGGTTGGCCAGAACAAGAGCTGGTCATTCATTATGAGTAGAAATTGACTGAGCAAGAGTAGTGAATGTGGCCCTGAACTCCGCATGAAAAACATGTTTGCCCAAAGGTTCTTCGGGCTGACTTATTCCCATTTCTCTTTTTATGAGGCATGTTCTGTAGAAGAAAAGGAGAAACAGATTAGACTTAGAGTTTAACTTTGAGCCTATGCTCACTGGCACGACATGAATACTGAAAGAATGGAAAATATTCCTAAAACACCTCATATCCTCTTGCACATAAGTGTGGTGCATAACACACCCATGTACAAGACTCTACTAAATGCGGATTTTCAGACTTCCTAGGATACTGTTGAACCTTAGGCTCTGATACCAAGTTTGTAATGCCCCGAATCCAATTTTCAAAATGCAACACGGTGCCTAGGACCCTAAAGGACCACAAGCTAACCCATGACTGATATATGTAAACTGAGCACTGAATAATAGTAATAATATTGTAAATGTGGAAATATAAACTGAAAGGCCATAAGGTTCAATACTAGTACATAACATAAAAATATGGTATAACAATACCAAAACAACTGAGATAATTGTTTGAACATACTTTAGTCTGAAAGCCTCTAAACTGTCTGAATAAGAAGTTGATAGGACATGTCCCCAACTAACTCCAACTATTGAAATAAACTAAAAACTAAAATAGTAATGTGATCATCAGGTCCTCGAAGGATGAGGACTCACTGCTAACTCTGATCGTTGAACTGTGATACTACTGGTTCTCTGGAGCTCATGCTTCTAAACCCACGGTATAAGACACCATAGCGCAAATACGTCAGTACTGTGAATGTACTGGTATGCAAGTGAGGTAGGCTTAATGTAATAGGTTCATATGCATGAACAATACTAACTGACTAACTAATATGAACTAGAGAATACATGCATGTATACGTAACTGTAACTAAGATCATGATAGGACTGGACATTGAGTTCTGCCTGCTGAGTCTACTGATATTGACATCTGAGTCACTGATAAATAGAAACTAATACTATATTACTGAATACTAAGGTACTGATACTATATTACTAATACATAGATAACTGAGTCTAACAGTCCTAATTATGAAGAACTGGTCTAGTTGACTGTATATGACAGTCCTAAAGCTGAATACTAATAACATAAGTTCTGATAATGGATATAACTGATAACATGAGTGACTGTATCTGACAGTCCTAAATTTGATGGAACTAGTTGAGTTTTGTACTATATCTGAGTAGTTAAATCTGAGATCAGTCCTGTCTAGTGGGTGATCTCTAAATCTGATAATACCATTACTGATTAACCATAGTTAAGATTTGTCCTGTCTAGTGGGTGATCCTGGGGTTTAATTTATAATGATAAGGATTTACTGTATCTGATGGTCCTAAATCTATACTACTGAGCTGAATTAACTATATCTGACAGTCCTAATTCTGTAACTAAAACTGTGGGATGTATTCATCTCACCAACATACCCCATACTAAGCTAACTGGGGTCCAACCTATAACTCCAGCTGGAAGGGTGTTAGTACCGCACCACTGGTAAATACAACTGCTATGGAGTCAGTCCTAATCTAGCGGGTGACCCCTGGGATCAGTCCTATATGTTTAAATGCGCTAACGAGTGATCCTTGAGTATGCCGGTCTTCTCTAATGGGTGACATCTTGTACCTATGCTAGCTATGTAGTTCTGGAACTTAGGGATTGCTTCTAAGGATCTCAGTCCTATCTAGCGGGTGAGTCCCTATCCCTAGGCTCGCTCGGTGCTGAACCTACTCCTATCTGAAAGACACAAAACTAATTAATTGATCTAAAGTGATTATCAGAACTGAGTTGATACTAGTGGTATTGTCTAGCAGAGCTAAACTGAATTTACTGAGTTTCGTTGACTGACGAAATGCACTAATTTCTGAGGACTGACTGAGAATACTGAAGTTACTGAGATTGACTAGGAATACTGAGGTTATTGAGATTACTGAGCTACTGAAATTACTCAGATTTTTGAGATTTCCTAAGTCACATGACTGACTGAGTTCTATAGATCATAGCTTGACTGAGGAAATCGTGAAAACATGACATGGCTCTAAGCACACAGCTAAATATTCAGGTACAAGTATCCTCAGGAATCGATGACAAGAAACTGACATGGCAAGGCTTACTTTAACACATGACCAACAACATGATTCATAATTCATATATTGAAGCACTTCATCAAACATGTGATATGCATAAGCTTGTACATACATGGGGATTTTATGATATCATACTAGTTGAGCCTTGTTCCTTCATCTAGGAATTTAATCATACATATGGTAGGGATAGCACATGTAGACAACATTATACCACAATTAATCATCATGATTCATCTCTAATTTTATCATCCTAGGGTTTATTTATAGGTTCACATGAATATACATCTATACAAATCAATTCCATATAAAATTGATCACCTAACAAGGATTTGAATTCAATTGATCATTCTCAACATAATCAAAACAAACCAACATGAAATTCATAATGAAATTCATAAACTTAAACTTAGAAAAGAGATTCTCGGGCTTCATGGACGAAAGGAGTCCATGAATGAACACTACGCATACCTGGGATGTGATTTCTTGAGGATTGATGTTGAAACCTTCTTGAATTTGAATCACCAATAGAAACCCTAGCTTGTTCTTGAGAGAAACTTGAGAGAAACTAGTATATTTTGGGTGAAGAATGGCTAAATCATGTGTTATTGGGTTTAAATAGGGGTAGAATATTGACCCTTTTAACCCTTGGACGCATCTTGTATTTCAGTAAAATTTTCCTAAACTAGGCCCTTGGCACAATGCGGCGCTATCGTGCTGTGTCACTGGAATTTGATAATTGGGAAACTGAGGAATGGCGCGATGTGGAGCCATCGCGTTGCCCCTTCCTTTCTAACTTGGAACTTTGGCGCGGCGCGGGGGGTATTGTGCTGAGACACTGGAAAAGGACAATTGCCATTTTAGCCTGTGGCGCGCCACTGACCAATATAGCACTGTTTTACAGTGGGAACTTAAAATAGGAATAACTTCTTTCCCAGTTATTGGATTTAAGCGAATCTTATATCGATGAAAAGCTTATTGAATTTTCCATAAGACAAAAACTGAAAATCTTGAAAATTCCTCATGGAATAATCATCATTCAATTTAGAAGCTAGTACTAGGCATTCTTGGGATGAAGTTAGCTCGGAAACTTTGGGGTATTACAAGGCAGACCACTCTAGGGACTATTCTCACACTTTCTTAGTGATGATTTCTAAAGTGGATTCTCTATAACACTTCTCAAACATCAAGATGATTATCCTATGAAATGTCATTTGCAAGATCATTTCCAAGATTATCAATAATATATTTGCCAACTTGCTACGTAAAATTATTTCACAAAACCAAAGTGGCTTTATGAAAGCTAGGATGATATATAAAAATATGCCTCTTGCTCAAGATATCATTAATGACATTGGAAAAACTAACAAAGATGGTAATATGCTTTTTAAACTTGATATGTCCAAAGATTATGATAGGGTATCTTGGTCCTACCTCTACCTCATTCTCAGGAAATTGGGTATCTTTAATAATCAGACTAATTTATCATTAAATTTATCTCCAATATCTGGTAGTCAATAGCTGTTAATAGCAGTAGATATTGTTTTTTAAATTGGATAATAGAGTAAGACAAACAGATCCTATTTCTTTATCTTTATTTATTCCCAGTGTAGAAATTCTTTCTATAAAATGATGAATAAGCTTCATGCTGATCCCCATTTTAAAAAAAACTTCTATATGAATTAGAAGAGGCCTATTATCAACTATCTTAGGTTTGCAGATGATATTATTATCTTGATAGCCGACAACAAGAAATCTCTTACAAAGGTGATGCATGTTCTAGAATCCTATGAGAAAGTGTCTGGGCAAATTAATAGCAAGATGAAATGCAATATTATTTTTCACCCAAAAGTTAGTGATAGAAGAGTTCTAAGAGCTCCAAAAATTATAAGAATGAAGAAAGAGTTTTTTTCTTCATTTATTTGGGGTGTATTTTTATTTGGGAAAAAACATAAATCATTCTTCTCAGGTTTGGTTAACAAGATTATTAACAAGACTATGGGATGATGCAATAAACTCCTTTCTATAGGGGTAAAGGAATACTTATTAAACATGTCCTTTAGGCTATGCCCACCCATTTACTAGCTATTATGCAACCTTCAAAATCTATCTTTGATCTAGTTGAGAAAGTGTTGGTTAGATTCTTCTAGGGAAACAAAGAAAATAACCAAAAAATATTATTAGGTGTCTTGGGATAAATTTAATTTCCTATATAATGAAGGGGGTGCAAATTGTAGAAGGTTGATTGAAATCAACAGAGCTTTCACTACTAAACAATGGTGGAGATCTAGAACTTCTAAGAGTCTATGGTTACATTTTTTAAAAACTAAGTACTATTAATACTCCCATATGGTGGTTAAAAGATAGTATAATGGAAACTCTCACAATTGGAAGAAGCTCTAAAGAATTAAGGATAAGTTAAAAAGAAAAATCATTTGGAATGTGGGATCAAGAAACATCTCATTTGGTATGTGATGCATCATGGAAACGCGATACTTTTGATGCTCAAACCAAAGAATTTATGCCTGTACTTAGGTTATTTTGGTAGATATGATATGATTTTGTGGTTGTTGCAGGTGAAACAGGTAAATAATATTTTGGAATGAAATTGGAAGAAAAAGACCTGAAAATGATGAAGTCATATAATACGATTCATCATACCGGTCGTTAATAAATCATACGGATCGTATGATTGACTTGTAAGAAAAATAGTAACAAAAGCCAAGAATAAAAGCTAAGTGAAGAAAAGATACGACTAGCGTATACGAATCTTAAGATGAGGCTATGGTTCGGGAGAAGCAGTCTCAAGAGAACAAAAACCAAATATAGATTCAGAGGTGAAGTCACAAAAAAAGACGATTCAAAAGATCTGAGTACTACTCATATGAATCAACAGTAAGCAGTTCAGTGTCCAGAGCATAGAAAGATGAATTCCCAGGTGGTGATGAGTGAAGACCACGAGTCCTATAGTCAAGGTACGACTCATACTCATGAGTCGTAAAGACAACAGAAGCCTGAAGTCCTAGAAGATCAGGCATTGGAGAACATACGACTAATAAGAATACCTTACGAGTGGACGATGCAAGTCGTACCTTGTGCCGACATTACTTTTCCTATTCCATTTTAATTAGGATTTATGGGTTATTTTTAGATACTATAAATACCTTAGGGTTATTCCTTTATTAGGTTATGTTCTTTGACATACTTTTACAATCCTTTTACTACTTTTTACATACTTTACATTATTCTTGAGATTTTTAGGTTTTTATTCAATTAAAGATTTCAAATTTTCTCTCTCTTATTCTTGTGCAATTAGTTACATGCTTTCTTTATTTATTATCATGGATTGTTGCATGAACATGAGCGGTTAATTTTTCTAACTAGGGTTATGGGAACCCTGATGGATTAGCTACATAAAGGAAGTAGGAGATTGATCTTATCTATTGTAGTTGCATGTATCTTAATCTTCTTCATATTAATTGACCTTAGATCTATTTCAGAAGCTTAAGGATTGCCTGTATTCGATAACATCCTTACAAGGGAGTTTGAGATTAAGAAAAGAGGATTAAGATAGTAGTTTGAGATTCACGTCCATCTAATTATTTCATCATCTCATATAATCAACATGAGACTCAAAAGGTGAAAGTTGAACTGATGTAATAGACAAAGAGCAATAAGACGATGCCCTGAGACTCACAAGGTGAAGGGTGAGATTTATCAACATGTTTAAAAGATGGTTGATTATACATAGCTTGTCGACTTTATATGCAGAGCAAAAGAGTAGGTGGGTTGAACACGAGAAAGTTACAGATTCGAGAAGCCAGGGGGAACATAGTCCTGGTGTTCATCTTCTATTGTTTATAAACTCAAAGCATTCAAGATTTTGTTACTATTTACTTTTTACTTCCAAATTCCTCCATTTACTTTTCCACACCACTCATGAATTTTTTTAAGTTAAGAAACTGTTCAACATTTTCCTAGTGGGTTCGACCCCAACGTAGTTGGGTTACTATATTTGGCATCGACCACATCATACTTCTTTGGAGGTTAGTTTTTAGGTGACATCAAATTTTGGCACCATCGTCAGGGAATACGACGTGAATTATTGACAGAAGTTGGTGAAGTTTGTGGGTTTATTTTCTATTCTTGATTTGGAAGACACCAGTGTATGTAAAATACTAGGAGATGAGGCAATCCCTTAATCATTTTTTATCCAGAACCTGAAAGAATTCTTCAAACACCGATAAGGATGTCAGGGCAAGTTCGTGATGGTGTTCCTGCCATAGATTCAAGATCCTCAAATTGTGCCCCCTCCCCTACCTAATGATCCACAGAATGTTGCTGATAGGTAGACTGAGCAATTATTAGCAGCTAAAGAATCTAGAATAGCTGAGGAAGCATGATTAGCTTAAAATGCTGGGGTGGCCCAGTAAGCAGCACTAGCTAGGCCAAAACAAGGGGTCGAGCGTCAAGATAGAGTTCAAAAAGGTAGATCTTTGATGATTTCTTATCAACATCTTTAGCTATATGATGAAGATGAGAACATAGATATGTTAAATCTATTGAGATAGGAGCCATCGTTCCCCCGACTCTACTCCCCAATGTTAAATTTGACATTACTAGTGCAATGATCCAATTGTTAAACTTGAAGGGTGTATTTTCAGGATCAATAATTGATGATGCGAATATATATCTTGCTAATTTTACTGGGATCTATATGTCATATGCTATTCCAAGGTGGACTAGGAAGCTTTGAGGTTAAGGTTGTTCCCATTTTCACTGACTGGAGAAACATCACTATAGTTAGCGAAACTTCTGAGAGGTTCAATTACTACATGGCATGAGTTGCATAGCCAGTTTCTGAATAGAGTCTTCCCTCTCTAAAGAATGCTACAGTTGAAAGATGAAATTTATAATTTCAGACAGTTACCTGCAAAATCCATGTATGAGGCGTGGTTTAGATTCAAAAAGAAGTTGAGCATAGCACCTAATCACAGAATCACAGGATCCAATCTTTTGGAAATGTTCTATAGATCACTGAATATGAGTTTAAAAGCAAGGGCAGATATAATTTCGGGAGGTGAACTTATATGTCTTTGATGGGATGCTATGCAACAGATGTTGATGATATTTTGGTGACCAATTGAGGTTGGCATACTAGATACACTGAGCATGGTGCATTTATATATGCTATTGGAGTAGCTAATGATTATAGAGCTAGTCATAATTTGGTAGTATAAGAGGTTGCACAGCTTCAGATAGATATTAGGGTGTTTACAAAATAATTCACAATAATGAGTGCTGAGAAATTGAATACAGTTGGGGCATAGGGATCTACTTCTAGGACTTTTGAGACTGAATCTAAAGATGAAGAAAATTTTCTTAATCGTCAGTTGGCAGATTTTCGAGCCCAAGGGCAAGGGAATCAAGGTCGAAACTATTACAATAATAGATATAGAGATAGGAGTAGAGACCAAGATGGTGATTGAAAATGGAAAGATGATTTCAAAGAGAAGAGTGGCAGATATGTACCACCAGGTAGCCGAGATACAGAGTCTAGAATGGAGGCAATATTGTTGAAACTAGTCAAAGGCCAAGAAAGTCAAGAGAATTGTATTAAGGAAATTAAGGAAGACCTGTTAGGGATAAATAAAAAAGTTGAGTCATATGCTATGACAATCAAACAACTGGAGCAACAGTATAGTCAGATATCGACCATATTAAATCAAAGGAACCTGGCACTCTTCCTAGTAATACAGTGATAAATCTAACGAATAATGGTCACTGCCATGCCATTACTACTCGGAGTGGTCAAACCACCATAGATCCACCTGTACCTATGATAACGCTCAAATTACACTCTTGAATGAGTGTAACCGATCGTTGTCAATATAAAATCCAACTAGGTTGGGGTCGAATCCCATAGGGAATAGGGTGTGAACTTCGATTTGTTTACGAAAGATTTTACTGGTCATTTACTGTGTCTGAAAGATGGGGGTTTAAGTTCACAGTGTGTTAAATATCACTTTCAATACTTCAGTGTTTGTAATCAAAATAAATGGGAAACCAGAGCTATGTTCACCATGGGTTTCAGGAATTGATAGATACTAGGTAACGCTAAAGATTCTCGAAATGATTAGAACAGTAGAATATCCCTGACGATTATACTATCTGACTTATCTCTCGACCTCACCAGACAATTTATTATCTAATTCTCTCAAACTTAGATAAATTATCTATTTCCAATAGGATGTTATCTCAGGTAGATTAATCTAGTTACTGCATTAATCATTAAATAGAAGGTTGGTAGCTTATGAGACCCTATTGGCAATTCACGTCTTCTAGTCTATTTCTTCGTCAGAAGAAAATAAAATCTAAGGCATAACCTAATGTTTGCAACTACTAGATTTCAATTAAAACAATAGAATTTCAAGATGTTCCACTACTCTTTGAATCTGTTAAACACCTAGTATCATATCAAACCCTAATCCATGGATCACATAACCCTGGATAATGGAATTAGCCGCTCATGATTTAATGAATGAAATCACAAGTTGAATTCATAATGAAAAGGATAACTTAATTTTAGATGGGAAACAACAAGTAGTTTCTTTGATTGAATCACAAGGTAGAAACCCAAAAATAGTTGATAAAAACAAGAAGAATAATTGATGTTAAGAGAGCAATGTTACGTGCCTCCCTTCCCTAGGTTAATGCCTGATAGATAATGACAGATAACCCCCACAAGTCTTTTTATAGTCAACCCTAAATAAGGAAATAAAATTAATATTTAATATTTTCTGCGGGATAGGTGATGGCATTCTTGATGGCACGTCATACATATGACGGCATGTGCAGTATGCCGTCAAGGTTTCCAGTGAATTACTATCTTCTGAGTTTTCTGACGGCAAATTTGATGACGTGTTAAATATGTGACGGCCCATGAAAAATGTCGTCACATCTTCACTAGGAATTAGCATAATCTGCCTCAGTTGACGGCCACTTTGATGGCCTATCCCATTGTTGATGGAGCGTCTAAAACATCATCACATTTTATCCTAATTTTTCAGGTTCTGTCTAACTTGACGGCGACTTTGATAGTTTGTCATATATTCTGACGGCGCATCAAGAAGGGTGTCAACTTCACTATAGCTTATTTGCACCAGATATCGGTTGATTTCTTCTTTCTTTCTTTGGCTTCCTCCCCGATCACTTGTGTCTGCATTACAAAAGTAAAAGCAATAAAAAACAACAAAAGTTGCTTAAGACTTCGTAATTACTCTGGGTTAAAGGCCTTAAATGTGTTCGCTATTGCGCACACCTCAACACCCTCAACTTAAAGCAATTGCTTTCTTCAAGCAACTTAATCTAAGTAAGAAAGCACATAGCACATTCAGCACCCATAGCTTAACACAAATTTATTCTTTCAAAGCCAAACCACTAGGCATAACATTGAAAACAGTACTGTAACACAAAGAAATCAAGTGGAAGCATTAATTTTTTTTCATGATAACCATTCATATATCAATACCATATTTTCTAAACAAGCAAGTAATTAGTGATGATACTCGTGTTCCCTCACAAAAACGAAATCCCCCTCTCTTCATACGAGAAGTCCATCTATATAAATTGGGGTTTATCATAAGACTCTCACTCTCACAAGAAAGTTCCATTCAAAGTATGCCAAGTACCATAGGCTTGCCCTTATTTTCGTTACTAGACCTCAGATAGGCCATTCAGGATCATTATAGGACTTCCTTTAGGCTTGTACTGTGGTTTAGGGCTGGTATGGTACTCAAGGTTATTTAGAGTGACTATGCTTCCTTGACACTATACTTCATTATTTGACTCACTAATGATCCTCTTCCGTTTCTCCTCTTCTTTTGATTATCCACATTCAAGTTGGGTACTGAAACAACCCCCCCCCCCCTTTTTTTACATTATTAACAATAATAACACCCAACCCTAGTTTATTCTCTTCTAATCCACCCTTCTTCATGCTTCTTATTTTACACCATGCACCTCTAAGTTAAGCCACCCTCAACTTAGGTTGTTTGCCTAAATCAAGGTACTCAGTGTCCAAGAAAGCCCAGGGGTAAATATGTTTATTACGATATCAATGGGAAGGTAAAAGGTGTCATACAAAAGAAATGGTCAAACTAAGATCTAAACAGGGATCAAAAGGGTGTTATACATACAAGAAAGGATATTTAGGCTAAAAGCGAGTTAATCAACGATGGCCTATGATTCTATCCTGACTCATATCTTAAGATCATGGCAAGAATAACTAGGCAAGTTCTGGTTTTGGCATCCAGAGAGAAACAAGTAATAGCTCACACACACCTGGCACACAAGTATATCACATATTACCACTTATCTAGTTTATGCCGTTGTTCAGTAATGATTATTAAACAACTATAATTAATGCCTCCACAAGAGTAACAATGGTCACAAGTAAATGTAATCTGCACAGTTTATCAAGCAAGGCATTGGAAGGATGGTTAAGTGGTAATCAAAATATGTCATTGCCTTTTGTGCCTCCCTTCTCTCCCTTTTTTTTCTTTTTTTTAAAACTATTTTACAACAGTAGAATACCAGCCACCCTTAACTTAAAACTAAGGAAAAAGACTAGATTAAGAGCTAGAGTATACCTGAATTGGTTTGTTTTCAGGGATCATGGGTTACCTCTCATGCAGTGCTTGATTTAATGTCGCGGCACGACTCACGTGTCTTAATTACCTCAGACTTCCTCAAGACAGCTGATGGTGATGCTTTTTACTGATTCTTTTGGGCCAATGGAAAGCTTGACCCATTGCCCATTTCCTTGAATGTACTGCCATCTTTGTTTTCAAGTTCCACCAGTCCGGATGAGTTTACTTGATTTACCTTAAAAGGACCTGACCACTTAGATTTTAGCATCCCTGGGAACAATTTGAGCCTAGAATTAAGCAGAAGCACCAAGTCCCCTTTATTGAACTCTCGTTTCTCTATTTTCCAGTCATGGTACTTTTTCATCTTTTCTTTATACAAATTGCTCGTTCATATGCTCTGAGACAGAATTCATCCATTTTATTCAGTTGCCCCAATCGCATCTCTGTTGCTTTCTTCTAATTCAAATTCAACCTCTTGAGTGCCCATAAAGCCTTGTCTTCCAACTCTATTGGAAAATGACACGCTTTTTCATAAACCAGCTGAAATGGTAACATGCCAATAGGTGTCTTAAAAGCAGTTCGGTATGCCCACAAGGCATCATCAAGTTTTTGGGATCAGTCTTTTCGGCCAGCATTTAGTGTCTTAGCTAGGATGGCCTTAACTCCATGATTCGACACCTCCGCTTGCCCACTGGTTTGCGGGTGGTATGGAGTAGCCACTTTGTGTTGTTTCACTCTAGATTTTTCCAGGGCTGCTCGAAATAATTTGTTGCATAAGTGAGATCCTACATCGCTTATGATAGTGCGCGGTACTTCAAAGTGAGAGAAGATATTCTTTTTGAGAAAAGCAACGACTCTCTTTCCCTCATTGTCAGCTAAAGCAATAGCTTCAACCCATTTAGACACATAGTCAACAACAACCAGAATATACTTCATTCCATAAGAACTTACAAATGGCCCCATGAAGTCAATGGCCCAAACATCAAATAATTCTACTTCAAGTATCTTATTCAATGGGATTTCATGCCTTTTAGATATTGATCCCTATCTCTGACTTTGATCAGATTTCTACACAAACTTGTGGGCATCTTTAAACAATGTTGGCCAATAATATCCACTCTGTAACACCTTTCTGGTCATTTGGTTACCTGAGTGGTGACCCCAACTGGGGAAGTATAACATGCTTCCAGTATGCACAGTACATCTACTTTGGGTACGCATCTCCATATGATGCTGTCTGCACACCATCAAAAAAGATAAGGCTCATCCCAGAAGTAGTGTGTTACATCATGCAAGAACTTCTTCCTTTGGTGGAGTGAAAGATTGTCTGGGATAATCTCACTCACAACGTAGTTTGCATAGTCCGCATACTAGGGCAATGATTCCAAAGTAGTTGCCAAGATCTCTTCATCAGGAAATGCATCATTTATCTTGGTTTCACCATTGCTTTTTTGTTCACCTTCTATTCTAGATAAATGATCTGCAACCTAATTTTCACAACCTTTCCTATCTTTGACTTTGAAGTCAAATTCTTGAAGTAGCAACACCCATCTAATAAGCCTCGATTTAGTATCCTTCTTGGCCATTAAGTACCGCAATGCCGCATGGTCAGTATGGACTACCACTTTAGTCCCGAGCAGATAGGATCTGAATTTTTTGAAAGTATACACCATAGCTACCAATTCTTGTTCAGTTATTGTGTAATTCTTTTATTCTCTATTCAGCGCAGTGCTGGCATAATATGTTTGGTGAAATAATTTATCCCTCTTTTGTCCCAATACATCTCCCAGTGCAACACCACTTGCATCACATATTATTTCAAATGATTTTTTCCATTCAGGCGCAATAACAATGAGGGCTTCAATCAGCTATTTTTAAGGCACTCAAATGCCTTCAGGCATTCATCATCATAGAGAAATCTCACTTCCTTGTCCAATAGCCTGTAAAGTGGATTTGCAACTTTTGAGAAGTCTTTTATGAATCTCTGATAGAACCCTGCATAACCAAGAAAATATGCACTCCCTTTACTAAAATGGGGGAAGGTAATTTCTCAATAACTTCAATCTTGCTCGATCAACTTTAATTCCTTTCTCGAAAATTTTGTGGCTCAGCACAATACTCTCCTTTACCATAAAATGACATTTTTCCCAATTAAGAACTAGATTAAATTCAACACATCTATGCAAGGCCACATTCAGATTCTCCAGACATATTTCAAATGAATCACCTACCACAGAGAAATCATCCATGAATACCTCTATGGTGTCTTCTACCATGTCAAAGAAGATAAATATCATGCACGGTTGAAAAGTGGCGGGTGCATTGCATAGCCCAAATGGCATCCTCTTCAATGCAAATATGTCGTATAGGCATGTGAACGTCGTCTTCTCTTGATCTTCCGAAGCAATGCAGATTTGGTTATATCCAGAATAACAATCCAGGAAGCAATACCACCCCCTACCAGCCAATTAATCCAACATTTGGTCCATAAAATGCATTAGGAAATGGTCTTTCAGCATCCAAGAGTTTAACTTATGGTAGTCCATACAGACTCTCTACCCGATCACTGGTCTGAGTGGAATCAACTCATGCTTCTCATTACCAACCACCGTCATTCCTTCTTTCTTGGGCACACATTGAACTAAACTCACCCATTTGCTGTCTGAAATAGGATAAACCACACCTGCATCCAACCACTTAATAATCTCTTTTTTAACCACCTCTTACATTGGTGGGTTAAGACGACAATGATGCTCAATGGTAGGAGTACAATCTTCTTCTAGTTAGATTTTATGCGTACAGTTCCCTGGGGGAATGCCTATAATATCTGTGATGGTCCATCCGACTACTCTCTTGTGCCTCTAAAGTACTGAAATAAGTGCATTTACATGTTGTTCTTCCAAAATAGCTATAATAATAACAGGTAGCATGTTCTCCTTTCCCAAAAACATATACCATAAGTGACCAGGTAGCTTCTTCAATTCCAATACTGGAGGTGCTTCAATAGATGGCTTGGCTGGTGGTGTTGGTCGATTTTCTAGATCAAGGTCGAGCATTTTAGGGGCATAAGAATACAAGCCTAGGACAGTCAGGGCAAAAACTGTCTCTTCATACCCCTCGATACCTTCATTATCATAGTTCATCACAACTACGGCTAAGGATTCAATAATAAGCTGTTCAGTTCTGACCATATCCTATTCGTCCTCAAAATACACATCAGCTACTGAGAACACACTCATTTTCTCATGATATTTTATTGATTTACCCATATCAAACCATACCTATTCATCATTCACCCTGAACAAGAGCTCATTCACTCTCAAATTGATCAACACACTTCTGGTTGCAAGAAAAGGTCGACCTAAGATTAGGGGCACCTCGAAGTCTACCTCACAGTCTAGAATGATGAAGTCTGCAGGGAATATAAAATTTGAGACCTTAACCAACACATCTTACAGAATACCAACAGGTCACTTTACTAATCTGTCGGTCATTACTTGCCTCATGTTAGTAGGTGTGGGACTCCCCAGGCCCAACTTTTCATAAATAGTCAAAGGCATCAGGTTGACGCTTTATCCTAAATCACATAGTGCTTTAGTGAATTCCATGGTTCCAATTGTGCAGGGAATAGTGACTGCACTTGGATCTGTCTTTTTCTGTGTCAAGGTCCTTGTGGAAATAGCGTTGGAATGGTAGAGTTCTGCTTCTAGTTCGCAACTCACCGTTCATTTCTTAGTAACAAGTTCTTTCATGAATTTTTCTTATCTTGGTATTTGCTCAAGTGCTTCGATCAAAGGCACATTTATAGACAATTGTTTGAGTATTGCTAGGAACTTGCTGAATTTTACATCATCTACCTTCTTTCTCAGCCATTGAGGAAAGGAAGGTGGTGGCCTTGGGATGGGTTTCAACTCCACTTCCACTTCCTTCTCCTTGTCTGACATATCAATAGAACTATCTAGCTTCTCAGACTCCTCTGGGTGTTGTTCTGCTGGTTCTTCTGAAACTTTCTCAATGTTCACAGATTTGCCTACAGAAGGGCCAGATAACATCTGACCACTCCTAGTGGTAATCACCAGACATGAACCGTCTGTGTTCTGATCCTGAACCATTTGTGTAAGTGAAGTACCACTTCTTCCCTGGTTTAGTGTTGATAAAATTTGACTCATCTGTTGCTTTAACTGCTAAATCAAAGTTGAATGTGAACTAACCAACTAACTCATACTGGAAATTCACTCCTCATACTGGTCAATCCTGCGTTGGTAGGCTCTACTTCTTTTAATAGTTCTTTCATCATATCCTCCATAGACCACTTTCCCAAACTATTTATAGCCACTTCTTAATCTCCAACACGAACATACAATCCACTTCTGTCATTGCCAGTTCTCTAGTTTTCTTGCTCCCTATCTCTGTGATTAGGATTTTCATACTCGTTCCGACCTTGATTCCCTTGGCCAATGCCTCAGAAACCCCCTCGATTAGTAACATAGTTAGCTTCTTCTTTAAGTTCCAAATCAACACGGTCTTGAATTATTACAGCACTTACCTTTTTTGTCCTTCCTAACACTAAATGCTTGGTAAGCAGGTCCATTTGAGTCTTTAGATAGGCTATATCTTAATCCTTCTCCTCACCTCTTCTGCGCTGTTCATTATTTATTTCAATAGGAATAGTTGGACTTTCCACCACAGAATTGCTGATGTACCAAGCTTGACTTAGTTTGGTCATCCTATTCAGCATATCAACAACATCTTGAAATGACAGAGCAACAAATGACCCACCAGCAGTGTTATCTACCATTGGCTTTGTTACAGAGTTAAAAGCTCTGTACAAAGTCTCCATCAAGTGTATGCCCATCATGTTATGGTTTGGACACTGTGTCAGCTTCTTCTTGAACCTTTCCTAAGTTTCATATAAAGCCTCATTCGGAAGCTATCTAAAATTGTTGATCTTATCTCTCAATTGTACCTTTCTGGATGGCGGAAAGAGCCTTTCTTGGAAATCTCCTCTAAACTGCCTCTAGTTGGTTATAGAGTCAGGCATCAACTCATTTAGCCACAATGTTGCCTCTCCAAATTGAGATAATGTAAACAGCCTCAACTGGATAGCGCTCTGGCTCACCCCTGGGTTTTCAAAGGATTTGCAAATGGTGACAAAGTTCACTAAATGCAGGTTGGGGTCATCCCTAGAAAGGCCTCCAAACAACCCCTTCAGATTTAAGAGCTGGATCATTGTGCTTGTAATTTTGAACTTTGCTCCAGGTACTAATGGAGGGGGAATGATCGCACCTGTTGCACCTGCTCCATCCACATCACCATCATTATTACCCTCATACTGCAGCGGTTGGTCTGCCATTTTGCTTATGCGGTGGGGTTCCGTATTGAGTAGTGCTTGGCTTAAACTATAAAAAAATCCTACAAACAAACAAAAACAACAACTAAACATAAATCTGGAAAACTTAACTATCAGCAAATTTTCGCGCACAAATTCTTAGTCTATAATCGTATTCCCCGGCAATGATGCCATTTTTGATAAGGCTCAAATTACACTCTTAAATAGGTGTAAGTGATCGTTGTCAATATAAAATCCAACTAGGTTGGGGTCGAATCCTACAGGGAATAGGGTATGAACTTCAATTTGTTTACGAAAGATTTTACTAGTAGTTTACTGTTTCCAAAAGATGGGGGTTTAAGTTCATAGTGTATTAAATATCACTTTCAATACTTTAGTGTTTGTAATCAAGATAAATGGGAAACCAGAGCTATGTTCACCATGGGTTTTGAGAATTGACAGATACTAGGTAATGCTAGAGATTCTCGAAATGATTAGAACAACAGAATATCCCTGACGATTATACTATCTAACTTATCTCTCGACCTCACCAAATAATTTATTATCTAATTCTCTCAAACTTTGATAACTTATCTCTTTCCAATAGGATGTTATCTCAGGTAGATTAATCCAGTTACGACATTAATCATTAAACAAAAGGTTAGTAGCTTCTGAGTCCCTGTTGATAATTCACGTCCTCTATTCTATTTCTCTGTTAGAAGCAAATAAAACCTAAGGCATAACCTAATGTTTGCAACCACTAGATTTCAGTTACAACAACAGAATTTCAAGATGTTCCACTACTCTTTGAATCAATTAAATACCTAGTATCATATCAAACCCTAATTCATAGATCCCATAGCCCCGGCTAATGGAATTAGCCGCTCATGATTTGATGAACTAAATCATAAGTTGAATTCATAATGATAAGGATAACTTACGATTAGATGGAAAACAACAAGTAGTTTCTTCGATTGAATCACAAGGTAGAAACCCAAAAATAGTTGATAAAAATTAGAAGAATAATTGATGTAAAAGAGCAATGTTACGTGCCTCCCTTCCCTAGGTTAGTGCCTGATAGATAATGACAGATAATCCCCACAGGTCTTTTTATAGTCAACCCTAGATAAATAAATAAAAGTAATAGTTAAGATTTTCTGTGGGATAGGTGACAACATTCTTGATGGCGCGTCATACGTATAACAGCGTGTGTAGTATTCTGTCAAGGTTTCCAATGAATTACTATCGTCTAAGTTTTTTGACGGCGAATCTGACGATGTGTCAAATATGTGATGGCCCGTGAAAAATATCATCACATCTTCACTGGGAATCAGCATAATCTGCCTTAGTTGACGGCCACTTTGACGGCCTATCCCATTTTTGACGGCGCTTTCAAAATATCGTCATATTTTATCCCAATTTTTTGGGTTCTGTCTAACTTGATGGCGACTTTGACAGTTTGTCATATGTTCTGACGGCGCGTAAAAAAGGGCGTCAACTTCACTATAACTCATTTGCACCAAATTTGAACTGATTTCTTCTTCCTTTCTTTGGCTTCCTATCCAATCACTTGTGTCTGCATTACAAAAGTAAAAGTAATCAAAAACAATAAAAGTTGTTTAAGACTTTGCAATTACTCTGGGTTAAAGGCCTTAATTGTGTTCGCTATTGCGCGCACATCAATCCACTGTAGATGAACAAAAGAATAATGATGATATGCTGATGTGGAGAGTGGTATCAAGAAAGATAAAGGAAAATACATATTGTAAGAGCCTATTTTAAAGTCCATATTGAGACCTTGCCCTTCTTTTCCTCAAAGGATGAAAAAAAAACCAAGAAAAGGGTAAGTATAAGAAATTTCTATGTATGTTAATGGAGTTGTCAGTCAACATACCACTTGTAGAGGAATTAGAGCAAACGCTAGGATATGCAAAATTCATTAAGGATCAACATTGTAGCTACTAGTTCATTGATGGATAAGAAAGAGGATCCGGGTGCTTTCACCATACCCTGCACTATTGGATCTTTCAACTTTACTTAGGTATTATGTGATTTGGGTGCTAGTATCAACCTCATGACATTTATAGTGTTTAAATAGTTGGGGTTGAGATCTCCTAAACCAACCATTATAAGAATAGTGATAGCAGATTGGATGGTGAAAAAGCCAGTTGGTATTCTATATGATGTATTGATGAAGGTGGTTTCTTTTATCTTTCTTGCTGATTTGTGATCTTAGATTGTGAAGTGTACTTTCAAGTCCCAATTATTTTAGGAAGACCGTTCTTAGCTACAAGAAGGATTTTGATAGATCTTGAGTTAGGACATCTGATGGTTAGACTCAATGATTAACAGGTAATATTCAATGTATGCAAATCCATGAAGCAACCAGATGAGTTAAGAGTGATATCCATGATTGATGTGTAATGAGGAGATGGATTCATTCTATGATGTTGATTCAGTTACTATTTGGGTTAATGCTTCTGATATTATTTCTATTGAAGAGAGGTTGGTGTTGAAGCTTTGGCAACCATGATCATGAACTTTGACATAGATGATATTTATGATTATGATTAGATGCTATGTGTAATCTATGGGAGTGGTTCTTATACTTATGTACCAAAGAAGCTTGATTTGGATCTAAAGAACCACTCCACCTACTGGCCCATCAATTAAGGAGCCACCCATCTTAGAGTGGAAGTCCATTCCTTCTAATCTACGATATGCATTTTTAGGGGATAATAATACTTTACTGATAATCATTGCAGCTGACTTGATTGATACAGAAGTAGAAGCTTTTTTATCAGTGATATAGAGATTTAAGAGGTCCATTGGTTGGTCCATTGCAGATATTGTGGGACATAAGATCCAACTTGAACTAGATTATGTTCCAAGTATAGAACATCGGTGTTGACTCGTTCCTCCTATGCAGGAGGTAGTGAAGAAGGAGATAATCAAGTGGTTCAGTCTGGTTTAATGTATTTCGAAAAAAGGTCGTATTACTATTTTGCTTAATGAGAAGAATGAGCTAGTGACAATGAGGCCAGTCATAGGATAAAGAGTATGCATGGATTACATAAAACTAAATACATGGATTCAAAAAGACCATTTTCCCATGCCCTTTATGGACCAGATGCTCAATAGACTTGCGGGTAGAGGATGGTACTATTTTATGGATGGGTATTCAGGCTACAAACAAATCACTATTTCACCCAAAGGCCAAGAGAAGACAACCTTCACTTGTCCTTGTGGGACCCTTGAATTTAAACATATGCCATTTGGGTTATGTAATGCACCAACCATATTTTAGATATGTATGATGTCAATCTTCTCTAATATGGTAGAAGACACCATCAAAGTATTTATGAATGATTTCTCAATTGTTGGTAATTCTTTTGATAATTCTTAGCTCACTTGGCAAATGCTCTTCGAAAGCATGAGGAATACAACTTAGTACTTAATTGGGAAAATTTCCATTTCATGGTTAAAGAAGGTATTGTGCTTGGACACAAGATTGAAGTAATTGAGAAATTACCCCTTCCAATTTCTGTGAAGGGTGTTCTAAGATTTTTGGGACATGCTGGGTTTTATAGGCGATTCATCAAGGATTTATCCAAGAATCCCAAACCTTTTTGTAGGCTTCTTGAGAAAGAGGTGAAATTTGATTTTACGGAAGCATGTTTAAAGGCTTTTGAATATATGAAAGAGAAGTTGATGACTACTCCTATCACCGTGTTCCCAGATTGGTCCTTGCCATTTGAGATTATATGTGACACAAGTATATTGTCCTTAGGTGCTGTACTAGGCCAACGAAAAGAAAATATGTTTCATCCAATATACTATGCTAGCAAGGCACTAAACCCTTCTCAAAAGGACTACACAATCACTAAACAAGAGTTGTTGGTAGTAATTTTTTCCTCGGAGAAGTTTAGTTCTTATTTGATTGGGATAAAGGTGATTGTGCACACTAATGATGCAACATTGCGGTACTTAATAGCAAAAAAAGATGCAAATCCTAGACTGATTAGGTGGGTCCTACTACTGTAAGTATTTGATTTTGAGGTCAAGGATAGAAAAGGCATTGAGAATCAAGTAGCAGATGATTTGTCTTGACTTGAGGAGGAAGCTAGGTAGAAAATTGAAGATGGTCTCGAGATTGATGACAATTGTTTAGATGAGATGATATTGGTAGCTTTTCAAGTTCTAATTCCATGGTTTGCTGACTATGCAAATTATCTAGCAAGTGATCTTGTTTTAGAAGATCTTTCCTTTCAGCAAACAAAGAATTTTATTCATGAGCTAAGGAAATTTTTCTGGGATGAGCCTTATTTATTTAGAATTTATGCGGATAGGATTATTCGTAGATGTATACCTGAGGTGGAAATGATGAGCATACTTTAGGATTGTCATTCCTTATTGGTTGGGGGTCATCATGGAGGAACCTGTACAACCTACAAAATCCTGCAATGTGGGTATTATTGCCCAACAATTTACAAAGATGTACATGATTTTGCTTTAGCTCGTGATCAATGTCAATGCAAAGGCAACATCTCTAGGTGCCATGAACTTCCTATGACTCCTATTTTAGAGTTGGAATTATTTTATATATGGGGTGTGAATTTCATGGGACCTTTGTGACACGACCCGAACTAGGGACTTGTCATAATGGGCATCTTAAGTACAATCGGGACAGAAGACCACCCCTAATTCCCAACCTAACCAATCAGCATAAACCATGTGTCAGATGAATTCCAAACATATAATAAGATAGTGTATTTGTATCAACCCAGACTCTTGGATAGGTTTATAACCGTGGCCAACCCAAGCAAGTCCAACCATCCAAACCCAACTAATAACCGTACCAAAACCAAAACAATAACCAAGTTCCTATCCATAACATAACATAAAAGGATGGAACAATCATAAATTCAGTTAAACGGTATCAGCCCAATACTAATGCCAATACTAAGACTTAAACCAATACCGAAACCTCCCATTCCAACCCATAGCAGTTCCACAAAGCCTCTATCCAAGAAAAACAATATCGGATTGGGACATTCCCCCAACCATAGCCAAAACCAATATCTATAAAATAACCAAAGTATGTAAAGATGTTTATGATATGATGGAGCCTTCAAGAGTATGGAAGCTCAACACTTTAATCCAGTAGCTGATCCCGAATCTGATCACTAAGCAGGGGGAGTAGAATGGCTAGTTCCTGCATTGTATGGGGATACAACGGCCCAAAGATGGGTTAGCAAGTGAATGCTAGCAAGTACTCAAAATAAGGAAAAATAATGCTATTCTTTAAAACCAAGTAACCCAACCATATGCATTCACTACCATACATACATACATACATATATATATATATAATAATGCTGGGAAAGGGAACTAGGTTTAGCGTACCTTTAAAGCTATTAACCTGGTTATGTGTGGCTTAACCATCCTAGAACCACCCATGGGCTATATGGGTCTAGTGTAACCCCCTAAACACGCCTCGATGTGAACCGGAGATACCATAGAAGTAGGGGATTCCCAAGTGCCTTTGCTCTCCAAGATACATATGTACAAGTGTACTTAGGGGATTTCCGTGTACCGCGTAAGTATCATGTATGGTCACCATGGCCAATCCTCATGTCAGAAAATATGAGTTTCCAGTGTCTATTCATTGGACTCACACCTTCACAATTAGCTATCACACCCCGCCATTATTGCCCAATTAAAACCATTACCATACAAACAAACCTCCATTCCATTTATTGTTAACCAAGGCTATAAATAGTGGTATT
Source organism: Capsicum annuum (assembly GCF_002878395.1). Taxonomy (NCBI): domain Eukaryota; kingdom Viridiplantae; phylum Streptophyta; class Magnoliopsida; order Solanales; family Solanaceae; genus Capsicum; species Capsicum annuum. Next base: position 101,917,791 of record NC_061121.1, on the reverse strand, counting down.
GTCTTACTGACTTTAGCTTGCAAGAATGTCCTCAGATAATCTTTTAGAGATAAAGGGATTACCATGTACCCATAAATTACAATTAAGTTAGCTTGGGGGATTCCCATGTATCCCACAAGTATATTCATTACTTAGTTTGATTGGGGGATTACATTGTACCCCACAAAGATGTTGAATTAACCATAATCATAACCACCAAGACCTTACCATTTAACCATTCCAAACCATTTAAACAATTTAGGGTTCTATTACCAAGTTGTACCATGCAATAGTTCTATTAAAAGTCCAACAATATAGTAAAAACATTCTCATAGGTATTTTATCAAATACATTGGGGGCATAGTGTTTCCAAAACCAAAACCAAGTACTAATTAACCACTCTTATGCAACCAAATGTCCAAACCACCATTAGAATATGTGAATCCATAATTAAAACATGGAAAAACTATAACCAAACCATTATAACCAAAACCCCAACATATATTTGAAAACACAAGACTATACAACAATTATTACATTAAAGCAATTCATAAAATATACCTTTGGTTGTAACTAACAGTGAGGGGGAGTAATATGTCTTAGATTGAGAAGAAGATGAGAAAACATCACCCCTATGATCCTCAATTGACCACCTAGAAGGAAACCCTAGCTTTTTGTTAATGCAAGAGTCATGAGAGATTTTGAGAGAGTTTTGAGTGTTTTATTGATTGTAAATAGGTTAATGAAGCCCCAAAAATCCATTTTAAGTTGTGGGGCCCCAAGGAGTTATAAGGGGAAATGTCCAGATTACCCCCAACTTAAACTGCATAAAATTGCCGCAGGAGGGTACGACTCCACCATACCACTCATACCCTATGACACGAGTGGTACCCACTACTCGTACCATGGGCATCCTTTGGACCCCCAACACTGTCTATAATACGACCACCAATCCCCAATCATTACCAAGTATACGATTAGTACTATGAAATCATACCCCAAGCAGAATCAATAAGGGTTAAAACTGTCCAACATACGAGTTAGACTATACCACTCGTATCTTATCTCATAACTCATGGTAAGCCACTCATACTTAGACCTAAGTTAAGTTAATAATTTTCAGATTAAGTGAAGAAAAACCCAACCATATGACTCGTCACCTGCCATATGACTCATACTTACCCAAGTCGTACCCATTCCAGAAACTCAACCTCCCAATATCACTAAACACTGGACAATATATGATTAGACCATATTACTCATAACCTACCATACGACTAGTACCTAAACTCGTATGATGTCCAGAAGCCAAAACCCAAAAAAATTCTAAGGGTCACAACCCAGGGTGTTTTATTTTGTGAGTTCTTTTAGAATGAAACATATCCTTGTAGCTGTGGATTACGTTTCTAAATAAGTGGAAGTGGTTGCGCTCCCCAATAATAAAGCATGTAGTGTCACCACATTCTTGAAAAAACATATCTTTTCTTAATTTGGCACACCACGTGCTATTATCAATGACAGTGGGTAATATTTTTGTAATGTCTATTCAAGAGTGTACTTGAAAAGTATGGAGTAAAGCAAAAGGTGGAAAATCCTTATTACCCGTAGACTAGTGGACAGGTTGAGGTGTCCAACAATGAAATCAAGTCTATTTTGGTGAAGACAGTTAATGCCAATAGGGATGATTGGTCAAGAAAGCTAGATGATGCATTTTGGGCTTACTGCATAGATTTTAAAACCCCATTGGTTCTTCTCCTTATCAGTTGGTCTATGGCAAAGCATGTCACATACCTGTGGAACTTTTACATAAAGCACTATGGGCTTTAAAAAAGCTAAATTTTGAGTGGCATGATATAACAAAGTCAAGGATGAATAAAATAATTAAGTTAGATGAATTTGACTCCGGGCGTATGAAAGTTCTGCATTTTACAAAGAAAAAAAAAACTTCATCATGATCGCAAGATTAAGAAGATGATATATCAAAAAAGGTGATTGGGTATTGCTTTATAAGTCTAGACTTCACTTGTTTCCAGGTAAGTTAAAGTCTAGGTGGTATAGTCCATTTATGGTGACAAAAGTTTATCCATATGATGCTTTGGAATTCAAGAGGGATGGTGAAGACCTGTTCAAGGTGAATGGGCAAAGAGTAAAGCATAATATGGGTAACACTAAAGAAGTAAGTATGGTTTTGGAGTTAGACCTTGGTGAAGTCTAAGTAACCAAGGCAATTATGTTATGTCATGAGGTTAAATCAAGCACTGCATGGGAGGCAGCCCATGAGGCTAGATTGAGAAATCTAGTATCCAACTTAGCCGTGTCGTGCTGCAATGTTAAATCAGGCACTGTGTGGGAGCCAACTCATGTTTTTGTACTTAATAATTTATAGGGTAATATGTGTGTTCAGTGTGTAGGATTACAGATTGCAAAAAAGTACTAGAATTTCCAAAAATCAGGTCATACGGACTCTTCACTAGTTATACCCTAATATGAAGACTCATGAGTAAGAGTAATAAGGACCTGGGAGTTAAGTCAGATCTAGGTAAGTGGTCACTGTAGTACTTATGACTCTCAGAATGAGTCGTACCCTCTGGATATGACTCATCACCTTGAGTTGTAATGACTCCAGAACCGAAGTTCTAGGTCTTTAGGAATGAAGGAGAAGACCCATAATAATAGGTTATGAGTCGTACACATGACTCATAACCAAACTTACCAATCAAGGGTCATGGGTCAACCCGGCCTACTTAACATGTTTTAAACAAAAAAAGGGTACCCGATTCGTGTATCGACACTATGAAAAATGAATACCTCTATTTTTGAATCAATTCCAAAGCTCTAAACGCATAAATTCACTCCAAAATACTCACCAATTTGTTGGGTTCCCTCATATTGCATGAATTTATCAAGGATTTAGGGAAGAACAGTGATAAACTCAAGAAAATTAGCTTCTCAACAACTCAAGTAACTATTCAAAATTAATTTCTTTAAATTTTAAGTTGGCATTGATAATAATTTGAGAGTTTAGTATTCCTTCAATTTGAATAGCTATGGGTATTGAAAATTTTAACCCTAGGAATTAGAAATTGAGTTTGAAATGGAATATGGGGGTGAACTTGAATGTGGGTAATGAAAATGTGTATTTTTGGGCTGAAATAGGATGGCAATGCTATATAATAAAGGTTAAATTAGGGATTGTGTGTTGGAATCAACTCATAAGCTAAATCTTTGTGTTGTAGTGGATACAAGACTCCTTAAAACTTGTACCTATAAGTAATGAGTCATGACGATACTCGTAACCAGTGACAACATAAGGTCTAGCTAGGTGTACGTTCTGATCTGGGTATGACTTGACTATGTGAGTCGTATCTATCCCCCACGACTCATAAACATAAGTCTTAATGACCTGGGGAGTAACACATATTAGAGTTTTATTTCTGGTCTACCTACAAGTGTTGGTAACGAGTCATAAATTGTTCTTACGACTGGTTTGGTGGACTCGTAAGCTGATCAATGAACATTTATATATACGCTGTTTGTCATACGACTCAGTCATACGAGTCGTACCCAACTTATATGACTCAGACCCCCCAATCATAACATAAATAGAATATGCACTATATAATTTCAGGTAGTTGCATTCAGAATCAACATATGATGCATGGTTTTGGTTTAAAAAGAAGTTGATGATGGTGCCAAATCATAGAATTATAGGAAGCAAATTTATTGCCATATTCTATCAAGCACATAATACCAATTTGAAAGCTATGGCAAATACTATTACTGGTGGAGCATTCATGCACCTATGTTGCGAGACAATATCAGAGTTATTAGATCAGATATCTCTCACCAACCAAAAGTAGATTACTCGTGATGTAGAGAAAGGCATTGGCACTTATGCTATTGGGGATTTTAATGAGCACATAGTTATTGATGACACAGAGGCGCAAGAGGGTGCTTAACTAAGGATGGAGGTTGGATTACTGAAAAAGCAGTTTGCAATGAGAAATTCTGAGAAGGTGAATATAGTGGGCATGTAAGGTAAGGCCTCCATATTATATGATTCAAATGTGGATGAAGAGCCTAAATATCAGGATAAAGAGTCAGCGGGTTTTTGAGCAAAGGAGCAATCATATGTTCAAGATAATTGGAGCACTGGGCATGGAAAACAAGTTCGAAACTACTATAGAGATAGGTATAAAGATTGGAGAAGAGAGAGGGATGGTGACTAGAGACGCAAAGATGATTATAAGGAGTAGGGTGGTGTATCTGTTCCACCAGGCAGTCATAACAGTGAACCAAGGATGGAGGCTATGTTTTCAAAGATGGTAAAGGGTTAGGGAAATCAAGAAGTTGCCTTAAGAAGATTAAGGGAAACATCTCAGGTTTGACCTAGAAAGTTGAATCACATGCTATTGCGATTAAGCAATAAGATCAACAATTTGGCCAAATGTCAGCAACCATGAATCAACAGCAGATGGGTACGCTTCCAAGAAATACTATACTAAATCCTAAAAGAGATCATCACTATTTTACCATCACCACTTGAAGTGGTAAGACAACTCTTGACCCCTCTATATCTGTGATTAATGAGCCAAAAAATAATAATGTTGACGTCGATGACACCCCTGAAGGAGAGATAAAGAAATTAATAGTTGTTGATAAAAGTGTTGAGAAGGATAAAGGAAATAAGAAGGTAGTTAAGCTTGGGTTAAAGACCATTCCACAACCTCCCTCTCTTTTCCCCAAAGAATGAGAAAGAAATAATGGAAATGAAAGTATCAAACGTTCTTGCCGATGTTGAAAGAATTATTTATTAAAATTCCTTTTGTAGAACAGATGCTTGGTTATGCTAAGTTCATGAAGGATTTTGTTACTAGAAAGCGGATAGTGAGTTTTGATCCAGCTGATAATCTTCATCATTGCAGTGTCATCGCTTCCTGATTGTTGGTTCAGAAGATGGAGGACCGCATAGTATTTACTATACCATGTACCATTGCATCCTTAAAATTCTTTCAAGCTTAATATTATTTAGGAGCTAGTATCAATCTGATGTTATTGGTAGTATACAAGTAGTTGGATTTGGGCCCCCCATACCTACATCTATGAGGTTATTGATAGCTGACCGGATTGTAAAAAAATCAGTTGGTATTTTATGAGATTATTTGGTGTGGGTGGAAACCTTCATATTTCCAATTGATTTCATCATCCTTGATTAGTAGGTGGACTTCAAAGTCACTATTATCCTGGAAAGGACTTTCCTAGATAAATGTAGGGCCTTGGTTGACATGGAGATGGGCCAGATGAAGTTCAAACTCAATGATGAGCCAGTCACTTTTAATGTTTCTCAATCTATCGAAAACCAAAGGATATGAGAGTTATGTCTATGATTTAGACTATTGATGATGATGAAGTAACTGTGCCCATTCCAGAGAGACTTAGGGTGACGCGACCCGACGGGGGCCTTGTCATAATAGGAGTCCCAAGTCCGACTGGGATCGGAGACAGCCCCCATTACCTAACCCAACCTCTATCCACCTTCCCCGAGTTGGCTGAAATTAAAGCATGTAGCAAGATAGTGCAATAGCTCAGATAAAGACTCTGGGATAATATAATAACTATGACCGACCCAACCGAGTCCAACCATCATATACAACTAATCCAACTTTACCAAAACAAAAGCCATAAACTAAGCCATAACCAAAGATATTCCAAAACATAATATAATTAATCCTAAAGTGAAATATGATGGAACAGTGGGAAATTATGTCCAATGATGTTAGCCCTTCAGCTCATTCCAATGCCAAGGCCAACACCAATATCGATCCTGCCTATTCTAACCCATAGAAGTAACACAAAGCCTCTAATAAAAAATTTAATAAAATATGGTTGGGACATGCCCCTAACTATGGCCAAAATCAATATCCACAATAAAATCAAAGGGTCTAGAAATATCCAAAACATGAAATAGATCCTTCCAAAAGGATGGATGCTCACCACTTTAGTCTAAATGCTAATCCCCGAGTCATTCACTATGTAGGAGAAATAGAATGATCGATTCCTGCATAGCATGGGTATACAACAATGAGTAGATAGGTTAGCGGGTGAACGCTAGCATGATCTCAGGTTAAGGACAAAATAATGCCATTTATAAAACAAAGTAAAACCATCCATTTGCGCACAACTATACATATATATATATATATATAACCATGCGGGAAAGGGGACAAGGTTTAGCATGCCTTTAAAACCTTTACCTGGGCTGTGCAACTTTGCTGTCCTAAACTACCCACCGGCTATATGGGTTCAGCTAATTTTTGCTGAAAGAGCCCTAATGCGTAAAGCCGCATGACCAGGGAAGAAAACCTAAGATGAATAGTATATCCCCCAAAATATAGTGTGACATCATGCACACAGTCACCAAGACCACCTCATATCGACAAATATGAGTTTCCAGTTTTGGTCCCCTGGGACCTCAACCTGCCATGGCCTTGATATACATCCCACCATTATTGCCAAATTAAAATTATTTTTTGAATAATCAAACCATTATCCATTTATTAACCAAGGCCATTAATATTGGTATCTTATTACTAATCTTTACTTGCAAATATTAAGCATAGCCAACCATATATAGGTTTTAGGGAACTATCAAGTGCCCTTCCATTTACCATGTTAAACAACTTAGGGGATTCCATGTGACCCTCAAGCATAACCATTTAACCATTTACCTTTCAAAGCCATTTAAACCATGCATAATTTCTTTACCAAGTTTTTAAAAAGGCAAGAGTTCCATTAAAAGTAGTCAAAGCAATGAACATATCTTTATAAGAATTTTGTCAAACACATTGGGGGCATAATATGACCAAAACTAATTTCAATTACCATTAAACTATTCCCGTGCAATCCAATTATCTAAAACCACTATTAATTCATATAAAAGCATAATTAAAACCACGGGAAACCATAATCATCCATAACCAAGCATTTAATGTCAAAATCCCCAATTCATATTTAAAAACTAAAATCATACAATCAATAAAGTCATGAAAATATTCATAAAACCATGCCTTTAGAAAGAATTAACAATGAGGGAAGAGAATATGACTTAAGCAAAGATGATGATGGAAAGAAATCACCAAGACAAGCCCCAAATCAATCCTCTAGTTGAAACCCTAGCTTCCCTTTCCCTAAAGTTTTTAAGAGAATTATAGAGAGTTTTGAAGAGTTTCTAAGTGTTAATGAATGGAATAATAGGTTAAATAACCTTCCAAGTAGGTTAGAAGTTATGGGACCTTATTATAATAAATGGGGAAATTTCCAAAATACCCTCACTTAAGTTGCACAAAAATCCCGTCACAGGGGTATGACTGACCCTCACGAGTTATACATTTCAAATATGAGTGGTACTCTCCCCTCGTATCCTATCCTAAACCTTTGGATCAAACACTGTCCAACATATTACTCATCCAACCACGTCGTATCTAAAGAATACGATTCATACCCTTCATCCGTACACCTAGCAGATTTAAAGCCAAGGTAGATTTAGACACTGTCCATCATACGAGTCCTGGGTATGACTTGTACCTTTACGACTCATGGTGAACCACTCGCACTAATATCCAAGTTACCAAGTCTAAGATTAAGTTAAGTAATCAAATGATCCATAAAAACCAATATGACACATACCCCTAAGTCATATCCATTTAGTAACCAATATCCATCCCACCAACTAACACTGGCCAGCTTATAACTAGACCATACCATCCATACCCTAAGATATGGCTTATACCCTCAAGTCGTATTGGGTCTAGAGACCAAATTCCAAGAAATTTTCTAAGGTCCAGAAACCAAGATGTTTCAGTCTCCCCTACTAGGAACATTCTTCCCCCAATGACGGACAAGGTAGGGATAACCACACGCATGAGTCATTTGCATTATCAAATCTATTTCCATTCTCTAACAAATTTAAACAAAAAGGCAAAGATATTAGTCTTTCCTTTAACAAACTCAGAACATAAAGATATGTTGAAGACACATACCTTCCACACGAATCCCAGGAGAAGAAAATCAATGCAAATACCTGGACTTTATGTCCTCCTCCGCTTCCCATGAAGCTTTTTCGACCTTATGGTTCTGCTAAAGAACCTTAACCAAAGCCACATCCTTGGTCTGCAATCGATAAACCTGCCTATCCAAGATCTCAACTAGGATTTTTTCATAAGATGGAGAGTCCGAGATACCCAAACCTTCCAAAGGAACAACCGAAGAAGGATCACCAATGCACTTCCTCAACATGGAAACATGAAAGACCAGATGAACTAAGCTCAAGATAGAAGGTAACTCTAGCTCATAAGAAACATTACCAATTCTCTACAAAACCTCATAAGGACCAATATACTGGGGACTGAGCTTTTCTTCTTACCAAACCGTACTACTCCCTTCATGGGAGATACCTTGAGGAAGACCTTATCCCCAACCTCAAACTACAAGTCTTTACGCCTAGCATCCACATAGGACTTTTGGTGAATTTGGGCAGCCTTAACTTTCTCTCGAATCACCTTCACCTTTTCCATTGCTTGGTAAACAGATTCGGGACCAAACATATCCGTCTCACCCAGCTCAAACTAACCAATAAGAGATCTACACCACCTACCATATGATGCCTCAAAAGAGGCTATATCAATACTACGATGATAGCTATTATTGTAAGAAAACTCCACCAAAGGTAGATTCTCAACCTAATTGTCATCATAATCAATCACACAAGCCCAAAGCATATCCTCTAATGTATGAATAGTTCTCTCTACTTGCCTATAAATCTGTGGGTGAAAAGCAGTACTTTGGCTAACCTTAGTCCCTAACCCTTTCTAAAAAAATCACCAGAAGTGAGACGTAAACTGCGTGCAATGACAAAATAATCTAAATAGGCACCCTATGCAGCTTTACAATCTCTTAAAGGTATAGCTTCGCATAATCCTCCACCGAGAAGCTATTCCACACTGGTAAAAAGTGAACATACTTAGTCATCCTATCCATGATGACCCAAATTGAATCATACTTATTTTGAGACCAAGGATGACCGATAACAAAGTCCATATTGATTACTTCCCACTTTTATTTAGGCAAATCAATTTCTTGATACAACCCTCCTTGCCTCATGTGCTCAACTTTAACCTGTTTACACACCATTGACTTGGCCACAAAATTAGTCACATCTCTCTTCTTGCCATCCACCAATAGATCTTCTTGAGATCTTGATACATCTTAGTTGAGCAAAAATGAACAACCTAGCATGACTCATGTGCCTCAGCCAAAATCCTTTGTCGCAACTGTTGACATCAGGAACACACAACCTTCCTTGGTACTGTAAAGTACCATCACCGCCGATCTCAAACACCATTACCTTTTGCCTACCAAGATCACTCTTGTTTTTTTATCAAGATAGGGTCTACCATTTGCTTCTCCTTAATCTCTGAACCAAGAGACAATTGAACCATTTCTTGCACCATCACATCCCCATCCTTAGAGTCTAAGTGGTAAACTCTAATATTAGCCAAGAGGTGAATATCCTTCATTGATTCCCACTTCCCTTCCTCCATATAAGCCAAAATCCCCATAGATAACCTGCTAAGAGAATCAACAACCATGTTAGCCTTACCTAGGTGGTAGTGAAGACTCATGTCATAGTCCTTGAGAAGCTCAAGCCATCTCCTCTGCCTGAGGTTAAGATTTCTATCAGTAACACATACTATAGAATCTTATGATCAGAAAATATATCCACATGAACGCCATACAAATAATGCCGCCATATTTTAAAAGTAAACACAACTGCCAACAGCTCCAAATTATGAGTAGGAAAATTCCTCTCATGCACCTTCAATTGCCTGGAAGCATAGGTAATTACTTTCCCATGCTACATTAAAACACAATCAAGCCCTACCCGAGATGCATCACAATAAACCACAAACCCATCATTGACTTCTGGCAAAGTCAGAATTAGCGCCGAAGTTAACTTATCCTTCAACTTCTCAAAATTCCCTTCACAAGCATCTAACCAAGAAAACTTGACCTTCTTCTGAGTTAACTTAGTCAAAGGAGCAGTTATCAATAAAAAGCTTTCCGTAAACCCCCTATAATACCTGACAAAACCCAAGAAGCTTTAAATATCGGATAGAGTTCTGGGTTTAGGCCATCTTCTCACCATAAAAACCTTTTAAGGATCCACCATGATCCCCTCACTAGGAATAATATGACCCAAGAAAGTTACAGCGTCAAACTAAAACTCACACTTGGAGAACTTGACATACAACTGCTGTTTCTTTAAGGTCTACAACACTACATGGAGGTGATTATCATGATCCACCTTATACTTTAAATATACCAGAATGTCATCAGTAAACAAAATAATAAGAAGATCCAAATACTAATAAAAAACCCTATTCATCAGATTCATAAATGCCATCAGAGCATTAGTCAACCCAAATGACATCACCAAAAACTCGAAGAGCCCATATCAAGTTTGAAAAGCCATCTTAGGAATATCCACCTCCCTAATCTTTAGCTGATGGTACCCAGATCGAAGATCTATCTTAGAAAATAACTTGGCACCTTGGAACTGATCAAATAGATCATCTATCCTTTGAAGAGGATACTTATTCTTGACCGTCACCTTGGTCAACTACCTATAGTCGATGTAAATCCGAAGGGAACCAACATTCTTGTGCATAAAAAATACTGGTGAACCCCATAGGGATACACTAGGATGAATAAATCCCTTATCCAGAAGATTCTTAAGTTGCTCCTTAAGTAATCTCAACTTATCTAGAGCCATTCTATATGGAGGAATAGAAATTGGATGAGTGGCCAAAACTAGATCAATACAAAACTCGATTTCCCTATCAGGAGGAACACCAGGAAGATCATCCAAAAAGTTGTCTGGAAACTCATTAACCACTGGAACTAACTCGAAAGAAGGACCTTCTAACTTAGAATCTTTAACCCAGACTCAGTGATAAAGAAAACCCTTAGAGATTAACCTTTGAGCTCTAAGATAAGAAATAAGTTTCCCCCTAGGAGCTAAAGAACCACCTTTCCATTCAATAATCAGTTCACCAGGGAACCTAAAGATAACCCTATGTGTTCGACACTCCAAGGATGTGTAACAAGAGTGTAACCAATCCATACCTCGAATGACATCAAAATTTGCCATACCTAACTCAAACAAATTAATCAAGGTCTGCTTTCCCCAATACATACCGCATACCCCTTATACATTCTCTTAGCAATAACCAAGTCACCTACTAGGGTAGAAATAGAAAAAGGACCCGAAATGACTTTCAAATCAAAACCAAAAGATACAACCACATAAGGAGTCACATAGAAGAGAGTGGACCCCAGATCAAGCAAATAATATACATCATGAGAGAAAAGTTGTAATGTACCAGTAACAACATAAGGTGATGCCTTAGATTCTCATCAAGATGCTAAATCATACAACCTATTTTGACCAACACTAGAACTAGGATTAAAAATAAAAGTAGATGCAACACCGCCAAGTGTAGGAGTAGAAGGTGAAGCTACAGGAATCTTATTCGCCACCGTAGAAACCTTATTAATTGGACAATCCCTAAGCCGTTGTCCTGCCTAGCCGCACTTGAAGTATTTAATCTTTCTTCATTGTAGTAACCCCAATGAGTACAACCATAGAATTGATAAGAAGGGTATGAAAAAATTAATTGACCTTTACTTTCCAGAGATTAGACACCCTGTGCCCGAAAATTATCACCACCATGATGACACCTGTCACCTACCTAGTAAGGAGCACTAGTAGAAGAGTAGGAACCAGAACTCCTCCACTTCTATTTCTACCATTTTTCACCATCTTGACCACCCTGGGACTAAGCACCTCCCTGGTCAGAAAACCTGCTCCACTTAACCTGTCTATCTCCAAACTATGCCTCCTTTCTCTTTTCATCCTCCACTTGCTGCATATGAACAGTCAACTCAGATATGTCCATATATTTAATTAGCAAGGAAGTCTTGATCTGCAAAATAAAATCCCTATTCAACCCAGAAATGAACTTCCTCATTCTTACCCGCATGTCAACCACTAAATTAAGAGTATACCTTGACAATTGATGAAACCTTAGGCATATTCCTTGATAGACATCCTCCCTTGCTTGAGGTTACCAAACTCTTCTATTTTTTCTTCCCTCAACTCTTGGAGAAAGAAATGATCCAAGAAAGCCTTAGAAAAAGTATCCCATAGGACTGATTCTTCCATAACACCCCTATCCCTGTCCCACTCTTCATACCACTGATATGCAACCTCTTTGAGATGATAAGATGCAAAGTTTACCCCTTTCACATTGGTAGCATGCATTACCCGAAAGATATTTTCCATTTTATCTAAGAAGCCCTATGGATCCTTCTACACCTTCACTCTAGAAAAAGTGGGAGGACCCATCTTCATAAATTGGCCAACCCTTGTGGCCTCAGTAAACAAAGCACCAATCGCAACCCGCTCAGCCTAAACAGTGATCATCTGAGTAATAATATTAATAGACTAATGGAATTCCACATTTGTCACCTTGTCTTGAAGAGGACTAGTAGAAATTGGTGGAATGCCAAAAATATCAGGGATAGGACCGTGAGATCAAAGATGAACCCCAGAAGTAGGATGGACCCCTTCAAAATTACCCCCAAATGGGATAGAAGAATTTTTTTATGTTCTAGATCTATGAGGCATGATCTGAAAGATGAACAAACAAGGATTAGAGGAGATTCCAGGACTGAGACTCTAAGATTGAAAATAAAATACCAAGAAAGTGAAACTTCTTAAATTCCTTATAGCCTCTTCCTTATGAGTGTGGTGCGCTACACACCCCTAAAAGAGATTCAACTCGACACGATGTTGTGGACTCCCAATTCAACAAGAACCTAGGCTTTGATACTAAATTGATACAACTCAACTAGGGGCCTTGTCGTAATGGGTGTCCCAAGTTCGACCAAGATCGGAGACTAACCCAACCTCCAGCCGCCTGCCCTAACATGGTTGAATGTCGAGCATGTATCAAGATAGTGCCACAGCTTACATAAAGACTCTAGGACAAGATCACAATTGTGAATGACCCAACCGAGTCCAACCATCCCATACCAACAATCTAACCATACCAATCTATACAAAAATAAAAAATAACGAAACACCCAAACATAAAAAATAAAAACTAAAAAATAAACCAGGCCAGAACCAAAGATATTCCTAAACATAATATAATTAATCCTGAAGTGAAATATGATGGAGCAGTAAAAAATTATGTCCAATGATGTTAGTCCTACAGCTTATTCCAATGCCAAGGATGACACCAATACCGATCCCACCCATTCCAACCCATAGAAGTACCATAAAACCTCTAATTAAAAGAGTAATAAAATCCAATTGGGACATGCCCCCAACCATAGCCAAAACCAATATCAAAAATAAAATCAAGGTGTCTAGAAATACCCATAAGTAGAAATGTAGCCTTCCAAAAGGATGGAAGCTGACCATTATACTAATCTCTGAGTCAATCACTATGTAGGAAAAGTAGAACGGTCGGTTCCTATATAGCGTTGGTATACATCTGCCAATAGATGGGTTAGTGGGTGAATACTAGCATGATCTCAGGATAAAGATAAAATAATGTCATTTATAAAACCAAGTAAAACCATCCATATGCACACAACCATACACACATACATACATACATATATATATAATATATATATAAAATATATTATATATATATATATCACTATGTAGGAGGATTAGAATAGCCGGTTCATGCATAATGTAGGTATACAACTGTTAGTAGATGGGTTAGCGGGTGAATGCTAGCATAATCCCAGGATAAGGATAAAATAATACCATTTATAAAACCAAGTAAAACCGTCCATATATGCACAAATATACACACACAAACATATATATATATATATATATCCATGCTGGAAAAGGGGACCGAGTTTAGCATGCCCTTAAAACCTTTATCTGGGTTGTGTCGCTTTTCCATCCTAAATAACCCATGGGCTATTTGGGCTCAGCTCCCTCTAATGAAAAGGCTGGCCCCAGTGCGTAAAGCCACACGACCAGGGAAGAAACTCTGGGATGACTAATACATCCTTCAAAATATAGTGTGACATCATGCACACAGTCACCAAGACCATCCTCATATTAGTAAATATGAGTTTCCAATTTTGGTCCCCCGGACCTCCACTTTCCATGACTTTGCCACATATCCTGCTATTATTGCCAACTTAAAACCAATTTTCAAATAAACAAACCATTATCCATTTATTAACCAAGTCCATTAATATTGGTATCGTTATACCAATCCTTACTTGCAAGTATTATCCATAGCCAACCATATATATCTCTTCATATCACTCCATAAGTAATACAACCTCAAATCCCTATACATCTTAGTTGTCCTAGAGTGTGTAGATTATTTGAAGTTGTGAGGATTACGCAATATCAATTGAATCTAGTCTTCAACCTTCAAAAAATTAATGCAGCCATCATGTCTCAAAATATTCTTCGAATCCATAGTAGCCCTCCTAGACTCACCCTTAACACCTAATTAAGGATGACATAAAGCCATCTATCCTTAAACTAACTATAATGACTCACCAAGTTATTTCTTCTATTTAAGCATTTTTGGGCATTTTGAGCCTTCCCACATTAACAACAAATAATTTATGACTTCCCAACACTGTCAGTTCAGTTATCAGATAGTTTTCTTGGGTTTTAAACTATTTTCCTAATTTAAAGCTATCGTTGTTAAGGAATTGGTCTCGAAAAACAACTCCTAGTAAACAACCTCTGATGAGAATTCCAATAGTAACATCATCTTTCAAACATTAATTTAGGCTAAGGGGACCCTTGGTTCAGGTCCTAAGACTTCTAGACTCATTTGGGCTATTAGGTGGATAATATCTGATGCTTCAGGTTACTGAAGCTACCACTTAAAAATTGATTTGACTGCTTAAGAGATAGTTTCTCTAGCGATATTAGGTTGCTTTAGAGGCCTTGACTATTTGGATGAGGACAAATAAAGTGATCAATGTCGACTATAACAGACATTACTTTAGTTACTAAAAGACCATTTTATCGGTTCTCACATCCCCATTCTTGATTGCTTTAGTGGTTAACGAGCCACTTTAGTGGAAATTGCTTAAGCGACTGGTTAACCTCTTTAGTGGCACCTGGGGATTGTTAGATCCCCTTCTTCACCCAAATTTACCATTCAACTCTCAAATATTTTCCAACCATTTTTTGACTTTGTAGGGATGGAAAGTGTGGGGAATCATCCATTGAATATAAGGCAAGTTAGCCTAACACTCCTTGGTTATTTTCTATTATTTTCCCCATCAATTTTCATCCCATTTTATTATAAATTCTTAGAAACTAGTTACTTAAACCCTTAGAACTTTATGGAGGATTTGGGACCCACTTTATCCACTATTTGTGCTCAACTTTTTAGCATACAATCCTTGTCCTTCGAGGGATCTTATGATGAATTCAATTTTGGATTTTGTTTGTGGGCTCATTCTTGACTCGAATTATGACCTGACCTTTTATATAGCAATATGGGTCTCAATTTAATCCTAACGATATGTAAAATATTAATTTGATAGTGTGGTGATACTTTGAAATCATGGAGAAAGACGAGCAATTTAGGAATAATTCAAGGATTGCAGTTCAGCAGCGAGGTAGACTTTGGTCTACTCTTCTTCGTGAGATAATATGTAATGTAGATTGCATAATAGGTGGGTATGATAGGATATGTGTATGTCTATAATATCCTAAATTATCCTAATTTATGAATTTAGGGATAGAAGGGTGACCCGACCACTAAGATGAAATATTTGTTATAGCGATAGAAGCCTATCATCCTAGATTATAAGCATGTTAGCCATAGTTAATGCTAAGTATCCCCAAGTATAAGGTTTACTATTTGACTTGGTGGATTTTTTCATAGTTTCCGCAGATTATAGTATTATCATTATTCTATTTATATACTATTAGGACCGAGGCCATGGTTACGATACCAACACGACTCTAGGAGAGTAATTTATCCTTGTAAAGGTAGTCACCTTAGTATATGGACGTTTAGAAACTTATGGTTGTGTTGTTTGGATACTGATGATGGCATGCATATTTTGGTGTATTCATGCTCACTTAGTGGTACAATTTCAACCAAAACCATGATTTTACTACTTTTTATAAAAAAAGAACTATCTCCCACTTTTTACTTTTAAGATAGCTTTTTTATAAGGGAAATTGTACAACTTAATTGATGATTTATGAGGTTTTGGAAATTAGACCGACATTGATTTTGGTCCATGGTTTATCCAATATTTTACCACTATTATTCACTTTAAACGTGAGAGATTCTGACCCTTTCTACTCTATTATGGTGACTTAGTCTCAAAGTTAATCTCGGGAAATTGATTTAAAGACTTACACTCTTTTAGCCATGGTTCGATTCTATGCACTTACTATGTTTAAATCTCTCTATTATTGGACAATGTAGATTGATGGTAATGATGATTGGAAATCGTAGATTGGGATCGGTAAGTGTATATTGATATCCTCAAATCCTCTAGAGAAGAGAGGGTGTTGTAGGTCCTACCTTTGTGAGTTGTTGAGCTGGAGTAGGTGTATACACTTGGAACATTATGGCCGTTAGATGATTTATGGTATTATGGTCTTACTTTGTATTCATTCATTCATATGCATTGCCTATCACCAGTATATTATTTGGTTCTTATATATCTCAGACTCATATAGGATTTCATAGGTATAGGCTATGACTATTATTTGTTGGGTGTTGTTTGAACCTATTGAGTTTATGGGCCCCAGATTAGGTATTGTTTTTCTGGACTAGCAGATTATTTTATTATTGTTATTATGGTTATTTTTTGGAAAACTAATTATGGATTGATACTGAGGCTGGAGGTATAATTTTGATCATTTTCTTTTTATGATAAATTACATTATGGATAGTTTTACATGTTTAAACATTGACTATATGCCCAGATCATGCTAGTATTAGATTTCCCACTGGGTTAGGAATCTCTAGAGAGGCTGTGTTGGCTACCTTAGGTTATTACCTTTGAGTTAGTCTAGTATACCTATATGTATATACATATATCTAGCTATGATATTACCATAGATCCCTCTCTTCCCTTGTTTATTCATATTGTATATGTATTCCTTGGCCTTATATACTACTATGTATACTTTTTCCACTCTTTATCTGTATATTGGCTAATGATATACGGTATAGTACTTTTGTTCCTGAATACAACTAGAATAAGATAGTTTGTCCTATTCGACTCTCTATCTTTATTATGTTAGCTTCCTAGATAGTTGCCTGTAGCTTAAATTCTTGCTTTGTATGTTATCTATATTTTCATTATATTTGGATCTCGGTCGGCAGTTGCCTACTTTTGTCAGTTTCCTACTAAGTATCATGTGTTTGGTACTCATACTACACTTTTTCAGTTTACAAGATTTCCGATATCCACCAGCTTCATCATCTACTCTATCCAGTACCGGAGATGTATATGTAATAATGCACAAACTCAAGCCATGTCTAAAAGAATGTAAGTCCATAAATCCATTGGCCAAGGGTAAACATCGGGACTAAATCATCATAAAAGTGTAGAAAGGGTTGGAGTCTCTCTCAACCAAAATAAATAGTAGTAGTAAAATCATGGACCAAAATATATCTCGGTGAAATATTTGAAACATCATATTTAGCCTCAAAGCTCATAAATCAGTTATGATGAGGGTATGATTTCCATTACGAAAAAATCTATTTTGAAGGTGAAAAGTTGAAATAAATCCATTTTTAGGAGAATTGTAGTAGAACCACATTTTATTTCCAGTCATACTATTTACTATTTAGTGAACACGAATTATACCGAATCTATCCATGCCATCACAAGTATCCAAACAATACGATTATAAGCATCTAAATGTGTATAAAAGAATGGCCACATTCTTCACAGAGGTAAATCACTTCTCAAAATCCAAATAATATCATAATCACAGCCTTAGGCCTAATTATAAATAACTGGCATAACCATAACACCATCCGGGAAACCATCACCATCCACCGCAAAAGGTAGTAAATCTTATAATAGTCTCAACTATGACTAGCATGCTAGCAACCTAGGGTAATAGGATCCTAGAAGCTTAATAAGTACTTCCCTTAAGGATCAATTCACCCTTAAATCCCCAAACTTGTAAGTTAGGCTCAGTCACGGTGTTCTAGCCCTAATCACATCCTATCATCCCTATCTAACATGCAGTATATATATATATATATATATTACACTATCTTATAAAGAAGAGTAGCTAGAAGCCTACCTCGATGCCAAAGCACAATCCTTGAATAGTCCACAAATCGTCTGCCTTCGCTCCATGATCCCGAAATATCATCACTCTATCAAAATAGTAATCTACACATCATTAGGAGAAAATAAGACCCATATAGACGGGTCTAAAAATGGACCCCAAAAATGGGTTTGACAATAAAAGAGGTAAAACCATAATTTTATTTTAGAAATATATTCCTCGTACTCACAGAAGTCTACAACTGAAAACTCATGCGGAAACAAGCTAAAAATTAGGTTTAAATCAAATAAAAACCATTTTAAGCTTCCTAGCTCCCAAAATGTCAAAAGTACAAAAATGGTTTGATTTCGGTCTTAACCATTAGCGATGGTCGCAAACGTGACACAAAGTTTTCTTTTGTGACCTATTCAAATTTTCAAATAGTCGGAAACATGGTCAAAATTTTTCTTTTGCGACCACACCAACACCAGCAATACAAAAAACTTATTTTT
Source organism: Capsicum annuum (assembly GCF_002878395.1). Taxonomy (NCBI): domain Eukaryota; kingdom Viridiplantae; phylum Streptophyta; class Magnoliopsida; order Solanales; family Solanaceae; genus Capsicum; species Capsicum annuum. The sequence continues at coordinate 101,898,915 of NC_061121.1, read as the reverse complement.
GACCATCGCAACTCATTCAGAACCATATGAAATGATCCAATAGTGTAAATTGATTGTAAAATGCATTTTGAATCCAATAGAATCATTGAAACTTTTATCCAAGATCATTTTGACTAAATGTGGGGCCCACACCTATAGTTTCATTTTTACATAATTCGCCCAATAGCCCAAAATAAGTCTGGAAGCCTTGAGACATGAAACGAGGGTCCCCGTAGCCTAAATCAATGATCCAGAGATGATGGAACTATTAGAATTCTCATCCGAGATCATCTACTAGGAGTTTAGGCCTGAGACCAAATCCTAAATAACGAAAGCTCTAAAATAAGAAAATGAGCCTAAAATCCAAACAAATTGCAAGATAACCAAACCGATAGTTTCAGCAAGTCATAAATGACCTATAGCCACGATGGGAAGGCTCAAAATACTATAAATGCATGAAAATTGAGGAAATAACCTAGAGGGTCATTACTGGCTAACTGAGCTAAATTATAATGTAAATATAATAAATGTGAGATAAATAAGTCAAGTAAAAGGAAGAAGGCAAACCTAGAATAACTCTTCAAATACTGAAAGTAAACAACCAAAATAGTAATATAATTGAAAAACATAACTATCAATATATAACTAGGACCCTATAAGCCCAGAAAGTGTAACAAAAGTAAATAACCTTGCGCAAGCTCCCATAAGCCCAGAGGGTGAAATCAAGAAGAAGTAGTAATAGGAATTATACTAATTAACCATATCTCTAAATTATAATCATGGATCCTCCCATAGCTTAATCACCAGACTCAAACTAGTTCCATAACCATCATAAATAATCTCTCAATGTAGATCTTGAACTGGAACTAAATATCTCATATTTTGAACTTGAATCAAAACTAATATCATGAACACTGGACATATCATGAACCGAAGGTAATTTCATAAATTATGTCAGAAAGAAATCGATCTTGATATTATAAATTGCTGGACTTGAATCAAAACTTCATATCTCAAACGTCAATCTAGGATAAACCATCATATTCCTAAAACCTCCTTAGTATCAATAATATAAATTACACAAGGCTTATTTAGTCGACAAAGAACTAATAGCAATCTTGTCCTAAGGTGGGACGGGGCCCACTTCTAATCTCAATAATCCATTTTAAGGCAAATTCTATATAAGATAGGCTAGGGTTTCAAATTTCAATACAAAATAATAAATAAGCCTCATTGAGTCCTACAATAACAATTCTACCTAAATAACATTTAGTTAAGTCAATTATGCCTAATTACGATTCCTTAACTGTCTGAATGATATAATTTACGCTGAAAGTATCTTCAAGACCTAATTCGCAACCCAAAACAAGCATATTATCCGATCGACACTATAATAAAGTGACACAACCAGAACTAGGGCCTGGTCATGTCGAGTATCTCAAGTCCAACTAGGATAGGAGACCATCCCAATACCCAACTATAACTGCACTGCACTTTATGTTGGATAATTTGAACCTATAACAAAATGAAATAAGAATAATTTAAAGACATTAAATGAAGTCTGTAATCATAATCTAACTGATGCCAACCCTAATGCCAATACCAATACCAAGGTTGACACCAATACCAACACCGCCCATGCCTAAAGTTATCTAACAAAGCCTCTATCCAAAATCAATAACATTTGGTCGGTACATGCCCCCAACTATAGCCAAAACCAAAACAAAGAAATAATAAAAATAAAAGAGTCCATATCAAGAAATGGAGCCTTCCAGAGTATGGAAGCTCACCACTTTAGTCTGACTCAAAGCTGTCCATGAATCCAAGTCACTAAGCAGGAAGAATGGTAGAATGGCTAATTCCTGCATTATGTAGGGATCAGTGCATAAAGATGGTTAGTGGAGTGAAGACAAGCATGTAAACAAGGATAAGATAAAATAATGCTAGCAATTCAAAACCAAAGTAGATAACCATATGCAATAACATAGAGACATATATATATCATGCCAGGAAAAAAGGAATCAGGTTTAGCATGTATTTAAAACCTTAACCCGGGTTGTGTAGCTTGGTCATCCTAAAATACCCATGGTCTATATGGGATCAGCTCCTCCTGCTGAAAGGTCCCCATTGCATGTTAGCTGCACGACCGAAGAATAGAACCTGGGATGACTAGTACATCCCCTAAAATATAAAGTGTGACATAATGCACACAGTCACTAAGGCCACCCTCACATAGACAAATGCGAGTTTCCAATGGAGATCCCCTTGGGATCCCACCTTCCATGGCTTTTCTAATCAACCTTCTTTAAGGTAAACCTTTTACACACAACCAAATAATTTACTAAGGAGTCATTTCATTAGGCATTAATCGTTGGTATCGTCATACCAAAATTAGAGCTTGCAAGTCTATCCTTTTATGCCATACAAAAACCATTAACCAAGTTAACTCCCAAGTTTCCAATTAAACCGAGACGATGGACATCAAGGCCTTTCCATACCATTTAAAACCAACCAAACCAATTTAAGTTCAATTACCTTTTATGCGATGCAATGATTTAAAGAATAGTCAAACTATGTGATAAAATCATTCTCATTGGCATCTTAACAAACATGTTGAACAGATATGATCTCCAAGACCAAAACCAAGTATCAATTTACCATTACCATGCAACCACATGCTCAAATCATAATTATAACATGAAAAAATATAAGTAAAAGATGGGGAAGGATTTTCCAACCAAGAACAACCAAAAACCCCAATATTTATTTTAAAGCCAAATTAATAATATAATAATACCATGAAAACCATTCATTAAAATATGCTTTTAGTTTAACTAACAATGATGGAGGAGTGACACACCTTACACACCAAGGAAGACGGAGAGTATCATTTTTGGAAGCGCCTAATTGATTTTCTTGGTGAAACCCTAGACCTTTGCTTGAGAGAGAGTTTGAGAGAGATTTTAAAATTGTTTGATTGAGAATAAGAGGCTAATGAAACCTCCAAGGGTGTTTTATGTTGTGCCATAAAAGGGAGTTAAAAAGGAGAAACGTCTAGAATGTCACCAACTTATAACTGTAAAAATTACCACAGGTGGTTACGAGTAGATCCTCTAACTCGTCACCACATCATATAGATGGTATCATCAAGTTATCACTAGAATAGAAAGTTGGACACCCCATTTTGTCAAACATACAACTCTTTGCCCAACTCATCACTTGATCATACGACTGGTATGGTCTAGTTGTACCTAAGAAAGTTACCAAAGGGATTTGACATTGGACAACGTACGACTCAGGCTTACCACTCGTACCCTATCCTCATAGCTCTCAGTGAACCACTCGTACTTAGAGCCAAGTCAAGTTATTGAGTTACTGATTTAATTAAAAGGGATCAACCCAAATGAATCATCACCACCCTTAACGACCAGTACCCGCTAAACCATAACCATAATAGAAACCCAACCACCCTTCACTAATCTCCTAACAATTAGGGTCCTCTAAGCCATACCCATACCATATGACTCTTATGGTGAGTCGTTACAAGGACAGTAAGTCCAAAACGTAGGAAATTTCTAAGAGCCAAAATCTAGGGTGTTTCAATTCTCCCCCACTTGGATCATTCACCCTCGAATGATGGAACAAGGCAGTACAAGCATGATTTGGACCCCATACACCTCTACCCTTACCTTTAACTAAGTTAAAAACTAGGATACCAAGTTAGAAAACTAGGATACCAAGGAAATCAATTTTTCCATTAGCAAAGTCATAAAACAAAGATGGTAAGATCAACACATACCTTACGCATAGATTTTTGGAGGAGAAAACATGAATGGCTACTTGGATTTCATGTCCTCTTCAGCTTCCCATGTAGCCTCTTCCACCTTGTGGTTCCTCCATAGAACCTTCACCAAAGCTACGTGCTTGGTCCGTAACTAACGAACCTTCCAATCTGAGATTTCAATTGGGACCTCCTCATAAGATAGACAATATGGAATTCCAATATTCTTGATATGTACAATCTGTGATGGGTCACCCTCATACTTTCTCAACATAGATACGTGGAATATTGTGTGAATAGAGCTCAAACTAGAAAGCAACTCCAACTCATATGCAATATTATTGACTCTTCTCAAAACCAAGTATGGACCAATATACTGAGGTATAAGCTTCCCCTTCTTCCCAAACTTCATTAGTCTATTCATGGGAGACACCTTCAAGAAAACCCTATCCCCAACCTCAAACTCTAACTCCCTACACCACATATCTGTATTGGAGTTTTTACAACTTTGGGCAGTCTTATGTCTATCATGAATCACCTTAACCTTCTCCATAGCTTGGTGAACCAAATTTAGGCCAAACATCTCCGCATTTCCAATCTCTAACCACCCAATAAAAGATCTATGCCTCTTTCGATACAAGGCCTTTAACGAAGCTATTCCAATGCTAGAGTGGTATCTATTGTTAAATGCAAACTCTATAAGAGAAAAATGATCAACCCAACTATTACCATAGTCAATCACACAAGAACGAAGCATATCTTTCAATGTCTAAATAGTCCTTTCTGCCTGCCCATCCTACTACGAGTGGAGAGTAGTACTAAAACTCACCTTAGTCCCCAAACCTTTCTAACACAACAGCCAAAAGTGAGATAAAATCTGTGTACCGCAATCCAAGATAATAGAAATGGGTAATCCATGCAATTTCATAATATCTTGGAGATACAACCTTGCATAATCCTCAGTCGAGAAATTTGTCCGCACTAGAAAGAAGTTAGTAGACTTTGTCATCCTATTCGCGATGACCCAAACTTAATCAAACTAATTTTGAGACCGAGAAAGATCGGTGAAGAAATCCATACTTATCACCTCCCAGTTCCACACAGGTAACTCAATTTATTGATATAATTCTTCGAGCTTCATGTGCTCAACTTTCACTTGTTGGCACACCATGCACTTAGCCATAAAACTAGCCACATCCCACTTTATATTGTTCCACCAATACATCTTCTTAAGGTCATGATATATTTTTTTCAAACCAAGATGAATAGCATAGCACGACTCATACGCCTTAGACAAGATTCTCTCTCACAAACCATCTATATCGGGAAGACATAACCTCTCTTGGTACTGCCAGGAACCATCATTTCTAATCTTGAAGGCCATCACCTTCTTCCCACCCACATCACCTTTGATCCTCATCAAGACAGGATCCAACACTTGCTTCTTTTTACTTCAGCACCAAGAGATGAATGCACCATCTCCTGAAAAACCACACCATCATCCTCAGAGACCAAGATACAAACTCTAAGGTTACACAAATAGTGAATATCTTTCACCAAATCCTATTTCCCTTTATCCATATAAGCCAGACTTCTCATGGATAACCTGCTAAGAGCATCAGCAACCATATTTATTTTATCAAGATGGTAGGGAAGACTCATGTCCTAATCCTTAAGCATCTAAAGATACCTCCTCTGCCTGAGGTTTAATTCTTTCAGAGTAAATAGATACTGCAGTCTCTTATGATCTAAAAAGATATCCACATGCACTGTATATAAATAGTGGCACTAGATTTTCAATGCAAATAGCATAGCTAACAACTCTAAGTCCTGAGTTGGATAATTCTCCTCATGCATCTTCAATTATCTAGAGGCATAAGCTATCACCTTGCCATGCTACATTAAAATGCATATAAGCCCTACATGGGATGTATCACAATAGACTACAAAACCGTTAGTTCCTCCAGGTAAGGTCAAGACTGGAGCCAAAGTTAGCTTATCCTTCAGCTTCTGAAAGCTACCCTTACAAACATCAAACCATAAGAACTTTACCTTTTCTAAGTCAACTTAATCAATGGGGCAGCTTAGAAGAGAAAAGCTCCACAAACCTCATGTAGTAACTAGCTAAACCCAAAAAAATTTAAATATCAGGTGGAGTCGTGGGTCTAGGCCACCTCTTAACCACTATAACTTTCTGCGAATCCACCATAATCCCTTTATTATAAATGAAGTGACCCAAAAAAAATAACAGCATTCAACTAGAACTCACATTTTGAAAATTTAACATATAATTATTGCTCCTTCAAGGTCTGCAGCACAATGCGGGTGATTAACAAGATCCACCTTACTCTTTGAGTACACCAGGATATCATCTATGAGCACAATGATGAATAAATCTAGAAACTAATGAAAGACTTTATTCATCAAATCCATGAATGCCGTCGGGCATTGGTCAACCCAAAAGGCATAACCAACAACTTAAAATGCCCATATCGGGTCAGTAAAGTAGTCTTAGCAATATCTACCTTCCTAATCTTTAACTGATGATACCCAGATCAATACTCAATCTTAGAGAAAAACTTAGCACCCTAAAATTGATCAAAAAAATCACTTATCCTTTGAAGAGGGTACTTATCCTTTACCGTTACCTTATTTAACTGTTGGTAGTCAATACACATCCAAAAGGAACCATCCTTCTTACGCATGAATAAAATTGGTGCACCCCATAGGGATACACTAGGACGGATGAAACCCTTATCTAGAAGATCATGTAATTGCTTCTTAAGCTCCTTTAACTCAACTGGAGCCATCCTATATGGGGAAATAGAAATAAAATGAGTGTCCAGAACAAAATCAATCTCCCTATCAGGAGAAACACTGGAAGGTCATCAGGGAAGACCTCCAAAAATTCATGCACCACCAATATGGAATATAGAGAAGGGCCCTTTGAGTTAAAATATTTAACCCAGACTAGATGATAGAAACAACCCTTAAAGATCAATCTCCAAGCTCTAAGATATGATATAAACTTTTCCTTAGGAGCTAGGGAACTATCTTTCCACTCAATAATCAGCTCATGAGGGAATTTAAAGACAACCTCATAGGTTTGACATTTTAGAGAAGCATAGCATGAGTGTAACCAATCCATCCCTAATATGACATCGAAATCAACCATGTATAATTGAAATAGATCCACCAAGGTTCCTTGACCACCCACAGATACCACACAACCTCTGTAGACTCTTTTACCAACTACAGATTGATGAGTGGTGATTTTACCACTGATTTGCACCAAATACTTGTGAACACAACCATATTTTGTATATGAAATTAAGGAATCATCATGATTTAAATGAACTAATATCCATATTTTGTAGGTATATAGTTGATAAGATAAAAGGTTGTGGATTAGAGCTAAAAAAGATCAAATGGAAGCAAAAAAAGTGCAGTTGGAGACCTGGAATAGTTCAGCCTCAGTTACCACTATCATGGTCCTCAAGCCGCAGTCGCGGTTAGTCAAAGATGGTCAAGATAGTGCAATCACAAAATACAATTATGGTTACATTGGCTATAATCAAGGACAACCTCACGTGATCACGACTATACGAGAGTATGACCCAGGGCAGTTTTGTAATTTCTCTTGGACGAATCCCAAACCACATATAGGTGAAAACCCTTTCTTTTTTGGGTATTTCTTACCTCATAGATAACTTTGAATTTAAAGTAAGAAATCCTAATTTGGAAAGTGTGTTACTAATTATGGAGGCTTGATTTCTTAGTATTTTATGAAGAATGAATGCGTTGGATAATCCTTATGGTATATCTTTCTTTAGTTTCTTGATGAGTGGCTTAGTGAATTAGTCTTGGGATTATGTTGAACTAAAGTGTAATTATGTGTGGGTGTTGTTCTATTTGCATTATTGTTAGTTGTTGAGTATGGATTCCACCATTGCTTGAATTTATGAGTTGGAATTTGTGGGTGAAAACCCCAAATCTCCAAGTGGGTTTGATGGGTGAAAACTCCAAACTCTAGAAACCCTTCATCATTCTTGAAAGAAGGATGAAGGTAAACATGAGGTAATCTATAACATTCTTGAGATAGGGTTATAGGGGATAAGGTAGTGGTGGACAATTAAGCCTATGGTTTAATACCTTTTGCAAACTTAGAAATAAGTGTAATTGAAGTGTAAATCATGTCAAGAGCATCATCTTAGAAATAGGATGCTTGATTGAGGTTTCGGGTGATTACAAATTGAACACTTGTTAGGTGCTTAAAAGAGCTAATGGGTGAAATCACTGTGGTTTTATTGAAAGATTAACCACAATGATCTTCGACCTAGCCTATCCTTTAGTTAACAACTAAGTTTTATGTTAAACCATTATCAACTCACATGCTTTTACTTTTAGGTAGCCATAATCTCAAGTTCTCCTCAAAACTTGATTTAAGTCAAAAGTATATATTCGAGTGTTGTTAACAAAAAATCATTACAAACAAAACCCAAATCAATTCCCCTATTTTATTTTACATGTTGTGTTTGTTAGCATTTCGGGTAACCTTTTAGTAATTAGAGAAACTATAGGACTTGAAATTTGTAATTCGCTCCTTGTGGATTCGACCCCAACTCGAGTCGGGTTATTGACAATGGCTGCCTTACCTGTTAAACGTAGGAGTGAGTTGAGCTTATCAAAATTACATCATTGCCAGGGAGTGGTACATATATTTCACTTATGCGGTGTGATTCCTACTTGGGAATTCTAGGGGTGGTATAATTTACTTTATTTGTTGTTTTTGAATTTTTATTAGGTGATCAAAGTTTTAATGGAACAATTAGTGATAACACAAGCAACATGGGCCCCTTTGATGGTCCCCTAGATGATGAGGGCCAACTAAATAAAATGAACCAAACAAGTGCAATCTGTATCCCTGTAATTAATAGGAACAAAGTCTTCCATGTGACTAACATCATGCTTCACATATTGAAAATGAAAGTTTTGTATGGACGTTAAGCCTTTGAGTACCCAAATGTATATTTGAAGAATTTTGTGGAAGTGTGTATGCCATTCAATATAGCACACAATACTTAAGAATCCATCTGGCTTCACCTCTTCCCGTTCTCACTAATGGGCAATGCTGTTTTATGGCTCCACTCACTTCCACCTGGCTCAATTACATCTTGGATGAGCTTACTATAGTGTTTCTTGATAGATACATTCCACAATCTAAGATGATTCAAAAGTGGTATGAGATTATGAATTTTTGGTAAATGAATGGAGACCAATTATTTGAAGCTTTGGAATGGTTTAATTGAAAATTAGCCCAATGCTTAAACCATGAAGTCCTATAGAAGATGCTTCTTGAGATCTTCTACCATGCCCTTGATCCATTAAACAAAATGGTGGTGGATAATAGGGTGGGTGGCTCCATAGTGAAGATACACCACCATGCAGCTTTTCTATTGATAGGAGAAGTGTTAAAGAAAAATCGAGGTTGGCATACCTGGGATACCAAAGTTCCTAAGATCTTTCCCACTACTTCCATGGTTGATAATGAACAAAGAAAACGAAATGAAGAAAAGGAGGAGACCATGGCAAAAATGATGACCCAACTTGAACTTTTGACAAAGTATGTTATGGGTGCACCCATGAAAGCGGTAAATGCCATAGCATCAAAATCTTATGAAGTTGATGAAGAAGCAAAGAAGTTAGATAAGGAAATCTAGTATTTGGCTAACTACTCAGGGGGTTCCCGCCCCGCCTATCAAAGGTAAGTTGGGAATCAAGGTTGCTGGACCACAGGTAGGATAGAGATTGGAAGGATAGGGAGTGTGATTATGATCACTATTCTCCCCCTGATGATCAAACTTAGACCAAGGAGTCAAGTGCTATTGACCCCAAAAAATTTAAGACCGAGGATGTGCCAGCAAGAATTGTGAATAGAGTGAAAGGTACGGACAAAATGGTCCATAAACTGAAAGGTGACTTCTCTCAACTATCTCAAATAGTGGTGTCTTACTCCACCTCTATCAAGCAATTGGAAACCCAAATTGGGAAAAACTCCACATAACTAAATGTTAGGCGTAGAGGTGGACTCCCTAGTGACACGATTACTAATCCAAAAAATAATTCTCAAGTTCTAACAATTGTCACAAGGAGTGGAAAGACACTTGGTGATCCCTTTAAAGGAAAATTAAGTGAGAAACTGCCTAAAGCTAAAGCAAAGGAGGTATTACCTCAAAGTCTTGAAGAAAATAATAAGAAAGAGACCGATGAAAGTGACGAAGAAGTGGTTGAGTTTGAAAATCCACAAAGTGGAACAAGGACCACAATCCAAGTTCTTCCTTATTACCTCAATGATTTCATAAAAAAAGAAAGGTGACAAATTAAGGAAGTTCATGGAAAAACTTAGCAATCTATCAATAAAAATCCCATTTCTCAAGGTAATCCAAGAGATCCTAGGATAAGCTAAGTTAATAAAAAGTTTATGTCCAAAAATAAGCTTCTCAAAAGGTAACACCATTGAGGTTACTCAGGGGTGTAGCGCTACTAGGGATAGTAAGGTTGCGAAAAAAAAAGACGACCTCAGAGCATTAACCATCCATTTCACAATAGGGACACATGAGTTTACAAAAGCTCTATGTGACCTTGGTGCAAGCATCAACTTAATGCCTTTTTTCATCTACAAGAAGCTTGTATTGGATGCCCCTACACCGACCTCTATGAGACTCTTAATGGTAGACTGGTCTATCAAAAGGCTAGTGGGAATTTTATTTAATGTCCTTGTTAAAATGGATAAATTTATACTTTCGGTGGATTTTATGGTATTGTATTGTGAAATGGACTAATACGTATCATTATTGGCTACCCTTTCTTGGACACCAGAAGAGCCATTGTCAATTTGAAGATAGGGGAAATAAAGTTTAGGGTACAAGAGGATGAGGTCTATTTCAAATTTGCAAGACAACAAACCGCGGAACTTCATGTTGTGTCCATGGTGGATGTTGAGGGTGAAAAGATGAATGAGGAGAGGCTTGAGGTCCCACCTTAAAAATAAAATAAGGAAGATGTAGTGTCATGACATTAACTAAGGCGCTAGGTGGGAGGCAACCTACAAATGCCATGAAAGTGGCTCATATCCTTTTTGTTATGTTTCTATAGCATATATCTTAGTTATTGCATATGAATAACTCATGCATTTGTGGAACTATGTAGTGCATTGGATGAGCTTGGACAAGGAAAAGTGTGCAAATTTGCATTGAAAACTATACAAGGAAAAATATTTCATAAATTGAGCAAAGAGCTGAATAGGGGAAAATAGGGGAGTAGAAATGCTCTAAATTATTGTGATAGCGGTCCATAGGCATGATCGTAATCACACGTGTGTCCACGCTTATGGATACCTAACCGCGGTCGTGGTCACTTCAAACACTTAATCCCTAATTTCCCCTCATTTCCCTTTATACTGCCTTTTATGTTTTATTCTCTAATTAGACCAAATTCTAGCCAAGCTTGTTACCCTTTCAACAACATCCTAGCCTCCTGTTTGCATCACAATTCTAGTAGGTGTCATGAACCCATGCTTAAAATCCTTAAAAATGGGCCTTAGAATGAATGATTTAGAGAGGGCCTAAAGTGTTGATTGTTGTGCTTGCACGTTGTCATAATTGATATTTTAGTGGTTTTGGGTGTTTGAGTAAGGCGTGCACACAAGTGAAGAAGTCTTAAGTACCAAAAAATATTTGCAAAATGTATAACAATACAGTGTGCAAACTAAGTGTTTGATACATTGCCCAAATAAACATTCAATAATGATTTTTTATGATTCAAAGGGAACATTCGAACACTTATTAGCATCGTTCAATTGATCTTCATGTAAATCCATATGGTAGAGCATGCTAGTGGACTAAAAATTTGGAAGGGTTTTGAAATAAGATGATGGTACAAAACCAGTCTCAGGTATTATGACTATGGTCACGATCTGCGATTACGGCACTGCAAACATGGTTGTGGCCCGCAATTGCAGAAATCGGGGCTAGTTTCCTACACCAAAATTCCTGCACTTCTAATTTTTATCCAAGCACCACTAAGTACCCATTCCAATGAGCTTTAGTGAAAAATAGGCATACTTTGCATGTTAAATTGTCATTGATTTATATCATGTATGCCTAGTACTTTCAGGGTAACTTCATGGACAAGTATGATCATATTTGATTCATGGAACTCGAGTGCCACAGTCTCTACTACAGTGATCTTCAGAGGACAAAGCTACTCCCAAAAAGAGGAATTTACTTGGAGAATATGCCTAAGAAGCTACTAGTATTTCATGACAAACTTGAAGCCACGGGGTAGAGGTGCTTTTCCCTAGATCCATTCATTCTAAATAAAAATGAGTCAGTGAATTTTATGCCAACATCAGTGATGTGTCTTTCTCTGACCCATTCAATATGACTATTAAGATTCAGGGAAAACCGATGAGAGTTGGGGATGAGTAAATCAATGATGTTTATGGGATCCAACATACAGACATGGGTGAATTTAAAGAAAAAGGTTGTAAGCTAAGGAGTTGGTTGGTACAACGGCTATGTCCTAAAAAAAGTCTCTTGTGCAAAGACTAAAGGAAATATCTCCATAAATGAATTCACATTTGAGGCTCGAATATGGTTGAACATTATTTGTAGTTGATTCTCTCCTTGCACCCACATGAAAATAGTCCCAGACATGCCTGCTCGGATTGTTACTTGCATTTTAGACGACATCCCTTTGGATGTTGGTCAGTTTGTGGTCAATGAAATAGATCATTTTTAGAGCCAATGTGGTAGATATTTTATCTTCCTCTCATTGATTAATGAGCTGTGCAGGAGAGCGAGATTTGAGGAGTATTCTAGTGATACATGGGTGCGCCTTGGTGCCCCCATCTACCCCTCGAGGATTCGAGGAGAGGGCACACTTGGAAAAGGCAAGAAGAGAAAAATCTACTTGGAACTCAGGATGTGTTGAGCCTGAGTTTGATAGAACAACCACCACCAAACCTCTTAAGGAGATTGGAGTTGATATTACAACCATCAGGGAGCTTGTTTTTAGTTTTCCCTAAGGAACAGAAGAGATTTTCACCATCCATCATTCATATATATCACTTCATATTATCAGAAATACAGGGAGAATTAAAATAAGAAAGTAGCTAGCATTACTAGGTTTGAGAAAGCCTACTCCTCTTTGGTGGAGTCGCACCGAGATCTTCGGAGCATACATGAAAATATGGTCACAAGAGAGAAAAAGAGGGAGGAGTTATTTTCGAAGATGTGGAAGGGGGTAAAGGACCTATGAAGGTCCTAAAACTCTAAGATAGACTTCCTTCCACTTGGGTAGAGAGTGATGATGAGGCCCCAGGCGAGTGGTCTGATCTTGATAAGAATGATGATGAGGCAGATTCTGATCTCCTTGATACAGTTTCAAGGAGCATCCTTATCTCTTTTATACTTGATTATTTATGTAGTGGGGACACTTTTATTTTTTTAGTTGGGGGTATCTCCATATTCTCATTTATTTGGTTTGGCCATGTATTATTATTATTTTTGCATAGATTCCCTGCTCATTTAGTTGGTTCTTATTTTTAATTGGGTTATAATATTTAGGCACTATGATGGTGCCCATACTTGCATGGATTAGTTACTTTGTTATTAGATTATTTCCTTTATTTTACTTTTATTGGATGAGTTTTTCCATATGATGGACTGAGTGATGACATTCTTAAGGAGAAAGCTCATAATTGTGTTTTTAACCATGGATGCAGGGGATGTCTGAGTACCGTGGAATCATGGTAAATGCAAGGGAAGTCTGAGTACCTATGGCATTTATTAAATTGGGATCACATTTAACCCATTGGCAAAGTCTTAGTAGCCATGAAGGTAGTTTGCCTATATTAGAGACACAATATGAGATAATAGATTGGGTAGTTTCCATGACTACTAATTAGATATAGTATGGATGCAAAGCAAACATCCCCCTTCATCCGAGAAATTTTGCATAATTCATGGGCATGGATGTGAGAAACCTTGTAACAAAACTTTGCCTCTTTTTATGACTCTGAAAATTAACTTCGAAAAATAGTTGGTACTCTATTTTTGTCTCCAGCGGGTGGAACAATCGAACCCCCTTGATGAGCTATGCATTCCATGTGTTTGAAATTACTTGTCTATATCTTATGTGTACTTGTACCATATAAAACTTGCCATATTAGTCTTTCAAGGCTAAATTTGATTGTGCTTGGTTGGTAAAATCATCATAGGTCATCTTGTGACATTGGAAGCCTACTTTACCCTAAGTTACCCCTAGTCACTCTCTTTGAGACTTTTCTTTAGCAAATACATTACAAGCCTTGACTCTTCTATTTTTTTCTTTTGAGCCCTACCCTCTTTAAACTTAAGAGTACAATTTGAGGATAAAAGCCTAAGTTGAGGTGGTGGAAATTTAAAAAGTATAGTTGGTCTATGAAATCATATAAATATGCCTACAAGCTTAAGATAATAAAGAGAAATGATTAGAAGAAAGAAAAGATCCAACAAAGTAAAGAATGGCATGATTTATGCACAAAAAAAAAGAGAAAAAGAAAAGTGGGAAAACCAAGAAAAGGAAAAGTAGGCACAATAGTAAAGGAAAAGAAGTAGCCTAATATCAAAAAATGAAAAGAGTGTGATATAGAAGTTTAAGGAGGGTTTATCCTTATTGTCCTAATCTATCCTAAACCTATATTACAAATACAAAAAGTCCTTTGTGATTCCAACCAAGTGTGGTCATTGTAGTGGCGATTGAAAATAGGGGCAAGCCTTTGGCATGGTACTTGTTAACATTGAGAATTTCTTGAGAGAGAGAGTGTTTGTACTTAAAATCCTAGTTGAAGTATTGGTAACTAGGTGTGTCAAATTTTATTTCTTGTGAGGAGGGATATGAACAAGTTGAGGTGGGTGATTTTTTCATCTTCCGCATAATGAGATAAAAGGATGAATATTATGGTTGATTTCAACAAGTGAGTCATTTCTAGAGTAAGTAGTAATTATTACATAGTTGATCCTCAAAGTCTATTGCGTTCTCCTTTATCCCATTTTATGTTGAGGGGCATCGTTAAAAATCATTTTTCCCATGTGTGAAGAACTTTTTATGGTAATAATCAAGTTGGAGTCACCATAATCATTGGGTAATATATTGTGGGCATACATGTGAAGTTGTCTCATAGAAAAGAGTGGTGTTGCTTGAGGAAAGGCAAGGTGTTAAGTTGGGGGTGTTGATGAGTGGTGAATTTCCCACTCATTTTCCCGAAATATTTGTGCACACTACTATATTTCATATAAGAAATTGAGGAATCGTCATGATTTAAATACACTAATATCCATATTTTGTAGGTAAAAAGAGATGAAATAGAAATAAAAGAAGTGCAATTGAAGACCTGGAATAGTTCAGCCTCAATTATCGCAATAGCGGTCCTCAAGACATGGTCACGGTCAGTTAAAGATGGTCAGGACAGTGCAATCGCAGAACAGAACCGTGGTCATGTTGGTCGCAATTGCGGCAAAGCAAGAGTATGACCCAGGGCATTTTTATAATTTCTCTTGTACGAATCTGAAATCTCATATAGGCAAAAACCCTTTCTTCTTTGAGTATTGCTTACCTTATAGACAACTTTAAATTTGAAGCAAGAAACCCTAACTGGGCAAGTGTGTAACTAATTGTGGAGGCTTTATTTCTTAGTGTTTTATGAAGAATGAATGCTTTGGATAATCCTAATGGTATATCTTTCTTTACTTTCTTCATGAGTAGCTAAGTGAATTAGTCTTGGGATTATGTTAAACTAAAGTGTAATTATGTGTGGGTGTTGTTGTGTTTGTATGATTGTTAGTTGTTGAGTATGTATCCCACCATTTCTTGAATTTATGAGTTGGAATTTGTCGGTAAAAACCCCAAATCTCCAAATGGGTTTGATGGGTAAAAACCCCAAACTCTAGGAAGTTGTGGAAAATTAAGCCTATGGTTTACTACCTTTTGTAAACTTAGTAATAAGTGTAATTGGTATGTAAATCATGTCAAGAGCATCATCCTAGAAATAGGGATACTTGATTGAGGTTTTGGGTGATTACAAATTGCACAATGATTAAGTGCTCGAAAAAGCCAATAGGTGAAATCATTGTGGTTTTATTGGAAGGTTAACCACAATGATCTTCAACCTAGCCTTTCTTTTAGTTGATAACTAAGTTTCATGGTAAACCATCATCAACCCACATGCTTTTACTTTTAGGTAGACATAATCCCAAAATCTCATCAAATCTTGATTTTAAGTCAAACGTGTCATATTTGGGCGTTGTTAACCAAAAATCATTACAAACAAATCCTAAATCAATTCCCCCATTTTATTTTACGTGTTGTGTTTGTTAGCATTCTAGGTAACCTTTTAGTAATTAGAACACCATAGGACTTGAAATTTGTAATTCGCTCCTTGTGGATTCGACTCCAACTTGAGTTGGGTTATTGGCAATGACTGCCTCACCCCTCAAACATGGGAGTGAGTTTAGCATAATAACAGATCACTACCAGGAAAAAATAGAAAGAGGGTTCGTAATACACTCGGGATCGAATAAAAATGCACAGCTACAAATGGGGTCACATAAGAAGAGTCGACCCCGAATTAAATAAACACTACACATCACTGGAAAAGAATTTCAACATACTAGTAATAACATCAGGCGATGTCTCAGACTCCTGGTGGATAGGGAGAGGATAGATACAGTTTTGACCAGTGTAGAAACAAGATGGTGCACCCTTTGGTGTCGGAGCTGATGAAGAGGCAACAGGAACCTTGTTTTCCCCAGAATCAACCTTACCAACAAAATAATTTCTAATCATGTACTCTGATTGACTATAGTTGAAGCACTTATCCTTTCATTCAACACAGTAACCCCAATGCAATCGACCATAAAATTTGCAAGGAGGATATGATGGAGTTGACTAGGCCTCACTAGCCTGAGATTGGGCACTTTGTTCCCTATAATTATCGCCACTCTAAAAATTCCTATCACTCAATGTCTTTGGGTAGGGAGTACTAGACATTGAGTAAGACCTAGAATTTCCGTACTTATTCGTTGGACACTTCCCGCCATCCCTGCCACTTTGTTGTGTGCCACCACCCTACTCAGATAATCTAAACTTTTTGCTCTATCTCTTCTTAATCTCTGTCTACTTTTTCTTCTCTTCCTCAACCCATTTCATGTACAAAACCTACCCAAAAATATCCATGTCCTTGTTCAAGAAGGTAGCCTTACTCTCCAGATCAAGTCTCGAGGCAATCTAAAAGTGAATTTCCCCATTCTAGCCCTCATGCTAGAAACCAACTCCGAAGCATACCATGATAATTGGTGAAACTTCAAGGCACACTCTTTGACTGTTATCATGCCTTGCCTCAGCTTAACAAACTCTTCCGCCTTCACTTCCCTCAACTCCTGAGGAATGAAGCGGTCTAGAAAAGCACTAGAGAAATCATCCCACAGGGTTGACTCAACATCATCACCACTTCTCTGTTCTCATTCCTTATACAATTGGCATGCTAGATCCTTTAGTTTATAGGATAAAAATCCCTCACCATTCACATTAGTACCATGCATAACACAAAATATATTTACCATATCATCCATAAAAGCTTGAGAATCCTTCTCAACCTCAACACTAGTGAACACAGAAGGGTTAACCTCATGAACTAGCCAACCCTTGTGGCCTCATCAGATAGAGTAACAGAAGTACCATGTTCAGCCTGAGAAGCTACCAATTGCACCAATATATAGTTAGACTGATGAAACTCAGCATTCATCACATCAGTTTAAGGATCTCGAGAAGGGCTGGAGGTGACCAATGGAACTCCAAAAGGACAATTAGGAACTGCACCCCTAGACCAGGTCTAGACCTTATAAGTAGTACGGGTCTTATCAATATTTTCCTCGGGTAGTACAAAGTAGTTACCATGAGATTTAGATCATCGTGGAGGCATGATCTAAAAAACAAACAAACAGGGATTAGAGAAGATTTCAGGACCTTAGAATCTAAATCTTGAAAATAGAACCCAAAAAAGAGAAACATTCCTAAATGCCTTATACCCTCTCCCTTATGAGTGTGGCATGCTACACATCCTTAAGAGATACTCTACTCAACATAGCTTTGTTGGTCACCCAATTTACCATGAACCTAGGGCTCTAATACCAATCTGATACGACCCAAACCGAGGCCTAGTCTTGTTGGGCATCTCAAGTCCAACCAGGATCAGAAACCACCCTCGATACCAACCATAACCACCCTGCCCCCTATGTTAGATGAATTCCAAATATATTACAAAACAAAACAAGAATAATTTACAGACATTAAATTATTTCTATAATCATAATACAATCGGTGTGAACCCTAATTCCAATACCAATACCAAGGCTGACACCAATACCATCACCTTTCATACCTAAAGTTTTTGATAAAGACTTTATCTAGAATCAATAACATCTAGTCGATGCATAGCCCCGACCAGAGCAAAAACTAAACCAAAGAAATAAAAAAAATAAAATAGGTCTATAGCATAAAATTGAGACTTTCAAAGTATGGAAGCTCACCGCTTTAGTCTGACTCAAAGTTGTCCCTGAATATAAGCCACTAAGCTGGAAGAATAGTAGTATGGCTGGTTCCTGCATTGTGTAGGGATACAGTGCCCAAAGACGGTTAGCAGAGTGAATGCTACCATGTACTTAGGGATAAGATAAAATAATACTAGTAATTCAAAACGAAAGTAGATAACCATATACAATCATATAGATACATATATATATATCATGTCGGGAAAAAAGAACCGGGTTTAACATGCATTAAAAACCTTAACCTGGGTTGTGTAGCTTGGCTGTCTTAAAACTATCCACGGGCTATATGGGTTTAGCTTCCCTTTTAAAAGGGCCCCAATACATGTTAGCTGCATGAACAAAGAATAGAACCTGGGATGACTAGTACATTCCCTAAAATATAAAGTGTGACATAATGCACACAGTTACCATGACCACCCTCGCATCGGCAAATGTGAGTTTCTAATGGCGATCCCCTCGAGACCCCTACCTACTATGGCTTTGCTACTCAATCCTCTTCAAGCCCAATTAAAACTTTTACACATAAGAAAACCATTTACTAAGGAGTCTTTTTATTAGGCACTAATCATTGGTTTCATCATAACCAAAATTGAGCTTCCAAGTCTATTCTTTCATGCCATACCAAAACCATTAACCAAGTTAACCCCCAAGTTTCCAATTAAACCAAAACCATGGCCATCAAGGCCTTTCTAAACTATTAAAACTAACCAGCCAATTTAAGTTCCATTACCTTTTATGCAATGCAAAGATTTCAAGAATAGTCAAACAATGTGACAAAATCATTCTTGTTAGCATCTTAACAAACATGTTGAGGGCATATGATTTCTAAAACCAAAACCAAGTATCAATTTACCATTCCATGTAACCACATGTTCAAATCATAATTATAAAATGAAAGACCATAAGTAAAACATGGAAAAGCATCATCTAACCAAGAACAACCAAAAACCCTAATATTTATTTCAAAACCAAATCAATACCACAATAATACCCCAAAAACTATTCATAAAAACATAATTTTTGTTGAACTAACAATAAGGGAGGAGTAACATGCCTTAGACACCAAGTAAGACAGAGAAAATTACTCTTGAAATCCCCTAATTGATTGTCTTGGTAAAACTCTAGCCTTTTTCTTGAGAGAGAATTTTAGAGAGATTTTAAGAGTGTTTGATTGATAATGATGGGTTAATGAAACCTCTAAAGGTGCTTCATGTTGTGGCATCAAAGGGAGTTACAAAGGAGAAATGTACAGAATGCCCCCAACTTATAACTGTAAAATTATCGTAGGTGGTTACGAGTTGACCCTCTAACTCATCACCACATCATAGTATCATCAAGTCATCATCAAAATAGAAAGTTTAACACCATATTTTGTCCAACATATGACTCCCTTGGCTAACTCATCACTAGACCATATGACTAGTATTGTCCAATTATACCCAAGATAGAAACCAAAGGGATTTGACATTGGACAACGTACAATTTAGGCTTACAACTCATACCCTATCCCCACAGCTCTTAGTGAGCCATACATACTCTGAGCCTAGTTAAGTTACTAAGTTACTGATTTGATTAAGACAACCTAAACAAATCATCACCATCCCTAATGACCCATACCCACTAAATCCTAACCATAATAGAAACCCAACCACCCTTCACTGGTCTACTAAGGACTAGGGACCCCTGATTCAAATCCATACTACATGACTCATATGGTGAGTCGTTACAAGGACAGTGAGTGTAAAATATAAAAAATTTCTAAGGGCCAGAAACCAAGGTGTTTCATTTAGGTCAATCTAACATAGAAGTAAATCTAGCCTTCTTAGACACCAAAGAAAGCCTGGTAAAGTCTACTAAATTGATAATTTCCTCTTTGGAAAATCTTCCACACAATGTCATACTATTAAAATGGTAATCTATGTATTGATACTAAAACAAAGGTACCTAATAGTATTTTTATGCTTTAGGCACAAAATAAAGTTAAAATCTCTTGTGGGGTTTACTTACAATAACACTTTCCAAACTATCAACATGTCTTTCTATGGTCAAGGAATATTTAGCCTTAAGAATGGGTAAATTCTAAGCTTGAATGATATTAAAATCAACCCAATAAGGTTCTAGGGGTTTGGGTCTAAATTGAATAGTTAAACTAAGAATTAAATAGAAACTTACAAAGATTTTGATGAAGAAATGATTATTCCAAGCTCACAGTTACCCCATGACCTCTAAATTTTCACTCTCCTAATTTTCCACACTCTATAAGGACTTTGGCACTTGAGACGTGAAAAATGGGGAGAAAATTGGGCAAAGGATGAATTTAATGCCCTCTGGCTCCACATAAGCTATCACTGCTAAAATGGTATAGTACCACTTAAGCGATACCTGATAAGTCTAGGTCTTCTATTTAAGTGGATGAGCTATGTCTTATGTGGCATCCACTATAGTGGATAGAACTCTGCATAAGTGAATGGCTGGGCAATCCTTGGTCACTAAAGTAACTGGATGGCTACTTAAATAGCCTCTCTTTAAAAAAACTTTGTTGCTTAAGCGGATGCACCAGCTAAAATTTGGAAAATTTTCCAAGTTTTTGACGACCCCTCGAGATTCATTCAAAATCCTAAGAACACAAAAAAGCTATGATACCCTATGACATTTTATATTTCAAACTCAATAACATAATACAAATTTCTATTCGAGGTTAGTTTGATGGAATATGGGTCACAGACCCAAGGGCTATTTTTATCAAATTTTGACAATAGCCTAATATAAATTTAGAACCCGTGGGACCCAAACCAAAGGTTCCGCTATCCTAAAATAAATGCTCCAAGATAATGGAACTGTTTGAATTAGCATACGAGGTCATTAATTTGAAGTTTATGCCCAATGGACAATCCTTTCCAGCGAAGACTTCAAAATAGAAAATTAGTTCTAAAACCCAAACAAACTTTTTGGTAGCTAAATTGTCAGCTTAATAAGTCACAAATGACTTGGGGCATCTATAGAAAATCTCTAAATGGTAATATTGTGTCCAAATGTAGAAAATGACCTGGAGGGGCATTACATAGGTTATGGCAGTATTTTGGTCCTTCTGGGCCTTCTTAGCATAATATTTCTAGTAGAGGGTGTTTTGTGTATGTTGTGTATGGAAACTTCAAGAAGGATTGTCCTCGACATGTGATTGGTTCTTCCTAGAAGGGATCTCAACTTTAGCTTAGTCAGAATTAGTGTCAAGTAGTTAAAGGTGTTGTACAGGTCAATAGTAGTGGATCTTAGGGAGCTCATAGTTTTGTATGGGGAGTCACTCAGTTTGGTGGTGGATTTGGCCAGTGCTAAGCTTTTTCTAGGAGACCAAAGGTAGAGTCCTCTGATGTTCTGATTATATGTATCATCTTATATTGCTATTATCCAGCTACAATACTATTTTTCAGTGGTTATACATTCTCTTATGTGACTACATATCTTATAACTGGTATGATGTAATGTTTGAGTCCATTTCTATGCCTATTCATGTATCTACCCTTGTAGGCAATTCATTAGTCATAGATTACATGTACCGATCTTATGTCATTACCTTTTAGAGGAGTAATATTTGGGTGTTCTTGACTAACCTCAGTATGGTTTATTTTGAGGGTTTTGTAGATATAGTCCGTATCATGTAATTTTGGATTGTTTTTCCAAAATTGTGACTTTAGTTTACTCAAGTATTCTAAGGATAGAATTAAAGGATGCTTCAAGCTCATGTTTGAAGAGAGATATCTTTTCTATATGCTCATCACATAGTAGGAAAAGGATGTCTTTCCTATTTGAACTATATTGTTGATACAAGCATTGCTTCACTGGCTCCTTTGGATTCCATGTGAGTAGTTAGAGAATTTACGGGTGTGTTTTCTATGGACTTACCTCATATTTCTTTGGACCAAAATATTTATTTTATCGCTGGGAACAAAGCTGCATTTCTATTCCTCTTTATAGGATGGCCCCAACAAATATAAAGAAAATAAAGGAGCAATTATAGGATTTATGGAATAAATATTTCATTAGATCGAGTGTGTCTTCTTCTGATGCTTATGTCTTATATGTGAAGAAAAAAGATGAATCCATGAGCATGCGTATTGATCATCGGTAAATAAATAAGGTGATTGTCAAGAACAAGTATACTCTTTGTTACATAGATGTCTTCTTTGATCATCTACAGGGTGCTTCTATATTTTTTAAGATCGATTTGAGATTTAATTATCATAAGTTGTAGATTAGAGCTTTGGATGTTGCAAAGACAACTTTTAAGATGTGATATGACCATTATGAGTTTTTGGTTATGTCTTTTGGGTTGACTAATGCCCTGGCAGTATTTAAAGAGTTGATGTAGATGGTATTCTAGACTTATCTTGATTCTTTTGTGATTGTGTTCATCAATGATATCTTAGTTTCTTCCAAGAATGAGGATGGCTATGTACGACATTTATGGACCGTACTTTAGAGATTGTGAAATAATAAATTATATGCCAAGTTCTCCAAGTGTGATTTTTGGTTGGATTCTATTTCTTTCTTGAGTCAAATTATGTCCAAGGATAGTATTATGGTAGATATGACCAAAGTAGCGAAGGTTCACGATTGGATACACCTATTTCTCCTACTGAGATCCAAAGTTTTATCAGGTTCATGGGCTATTACCTATGCTTTGCATAGGGTATCTCTTCTACTGCATCTCTTTTATCCAAGTTAACTCAGAAGAAGATTTTTTTAGTAGATGAATGCTTATGAAGAGAGCTTTCAAATGCTCAAGGAGTTATTGACTTTGGCTCTTATTTTGACCTTTCCTAAGAAGGATGTGGGTTTTACCATAGTTTGCGATACTTTTAGAGTTTTCATAGGTAGTATGTTATGCATAAAGGTAAGATGGTTGATTATTTTTATCAACAGTTGAAGCCTCATGAGCAAAACTCCCTTATAGATGATTTAGAGTTAGTCACAATTGTATTTGCATTTAAATTATGGTGACACTACTCGTATAGAGTTCATTATAAGATTTTATTCTATCATCATAGCCTTCAATACTTCTTCACTTAGAAAGATCATACTATGAGATACATCAATGATTAGATTTACTTAAAGGATTATAATCTCATTATTCTTTATCATCTGAGCAAGGCTAGTAAGGTATTCGATGCATTGATTCAGAAGGTAGTGAGTATAGGGAGTTTTGCTTATCTAATAGTAAAGGAGTAGCCTTAGACATTCATGCTTTTGTTAAAAAGTTGGTTAGGTCTGATATTTTGATACCTGATTGACCTTTATTGGGGTAGATATTCATTGATGAAGCAGATTCAAGCTCATCAGTTTAATGATTCGGAGTTGGGGGTGATTAGTGATAAAATGTTAAGTGGTCTATCAAAGAGTGCATTTTATTACCATGAATCTTGTCCTGAAAGCTTATGCTCATAAAGAGTATACATAGCTAGCTACCATGTGATGGCTTACTTCATAATCTTCTCACCATACTTGTATTGCATTGCATTATTTACACTTCTATTTATGTGTTTGTTATCACATATTTATCTATGTCTTATATATGTATGTGTAGCTATTCTTGTATAGGTATTATACTAATAAAATTATTACGATATATGGTTTGAAACCCTATGGGTAACTTATGTATGCGGGAGATCACAGTATTCCTTACTTATTCAGTATTTAGCTTTTCTTAGTTAGCCTATAATACCAACCGAATACAAGCAGATCATACTCACTCCTACTTATGTACCCTTTTAGTGTAGATCCCAGTATCAGTATGACCTAATCTAGCTGATTTGTGCTCTAAGATTAGATTTAAAGTACTGGTGAGCTGCCCATTGGAAGCCTTGTTACAACCTTCGTCTATCCTTTATCTCTTTATTTGTATTTCTAGATAGTGATGTATTGTCAATGTTTATTATTGTCTTAGATTCTCTTTATACTTATGATACCAGGTTTTGGGGTTCACTCATATCTTATTTATGTATTTTGGATTTTATGATTATTATGGCCATACTTCATTCTAATAGTCTTATATTACTTCATTTCTTCTCTTTTTTGTGTTCCATATCTATTTTGGACTTTTAGCTTACTTACTAAGGTTGGATCAGGGTAGTTTCCATCATGACCTTAAGTTCTAGGTCGTGACACCTTTCTTTTTTATGGTAGCAAGAAAGACCGCCTGTGAGTATGTCTCTGGTGGTTTCATCTCAGAACCATCCTTTCTTTGGATAGAAATACTTTTATTGCTCAATGAATAGGAGTCTTCTTTAAAAAATTATTTAAGTAGTTGAAATTTATGTAAATTGGTTATGGGTTCTTTTAATGGTAAAATTATATTATTCACTTATATTCAGTCCTATTTGATGAGAATTTGTCATCTGAAGAGGAAATTATGGCTATCTTATATAGAAGGTCCATAAGTTGAGGTCAAAAGAGATTGCGTCTGTAAAGGTACACCGAAAGAACCATCTTACTGAGGAGGCTAGATGTGCATAGAAAGTTTTCCCAACTTTTTAGTGAGTTTGGTAATTTTCTCTCATCCTATCAATCTCTAATATCCTTATAGCTTATTTTACTACACTTCTATTAGAATCATCGATTCACTTCAGATTGCTAGCTACAAACATCTTTAGTAAAAATACTAACATACCAAAAGTTATCTCTAGTGCTTTTCCACCTATAGCTGAATCAACAAAAATCTTAAAATGAATATCCATACTTTCAAGATAATCATGTGCAAGAACATCTTAAGTCTATCAATGATGAGGACAATAAAGTAGTAATATCTTGAAAAGTTCACATTCTTGGGTAAGCCTTCACTTTCTTTTTGCTTAAAACCAAATTCTTATTTCTTAATTTGGCTGTCTTACAAGATGGAGAGAGCCTTGCAATAAATTTCTAATATAAATCAAGATATGAAGTGATAAAATTTGGTTGTTCAACTTTTAGCCACCACTTGGCCTCCTTTAATTGTGAGAATAGGAACAGTGTAGTCTCATATAGTTGAATAAGACATCCTTTATAATGTATGTATCTATAATCTCTAAGAAATTTTGAGGTGCACCTGTAGATCATCATGTAATAGACCTATAAACTGGTTGCTTGAGAATAAAAGCTACACCATATTTTATTTTAGCTCCTAGTTTAGGACCACTACTATATGAACTACCACCAGAGTTGGTGGTGGGTTTTCTACTACTACTATTAGGCCATCTACTATTATTATCCACAACTAGTTGCTCTATTCTTTCAACACTGCTTGATCTATTAACTTATAATGGAAAAGTCTTTTAGGTTCCAGATGAAACAGACTAAGGATCTTTTTTATTTTGGAGAGGTTTTTGTTGTCAAACTTTGCTTAAACATGTAACCTATAATAATACAGATAAAATCAAGTCATTAACACCTATAAAAACAAAACTAATAGAAATAATTTTAAGTTTGTCACTAATTTAAAGTCCCTAGCAACAACGTAAAAAAACTTGTTCTGTTTCAAATATGCACGCAAGTGTATGCGATCTCTAAAGTGATAGGTGATGTCAATCAATTGGTCTTGTCGATCCATAGGAACCTTCTTTTTACTATCTCTTAATTTATTCTATTAAAGTTACTAGAAAAAATTGTTTCCAATTCAAAGGAGAGTTTGTTTGTTTGATTATTGATTCTACTTAATTAATAAAGTAAAGTGATTAAATTACAAGAGTTATTCGTAAAGTTCTTAAGACTAAGGGTAGCGCATGTGTAGTTCCATCATATATTTGTCTAATAAGTATTATTAGGAAGTCTTATTAAGAAATCCACCATTTTTGTCTCACAGAGTTGATATTATGGTCATTGCATCTCGATCCTCAACTCATCTAACTACATTGTGAAGCGGGGATAGTTGAACTAATTAAAATGCATGTATATTTATTCCTGTATTTAAGACAAGAAGGGCCAAGTATGTATGTTTCTATCCTAGCAACTAATTTTTTTGCAGATGCACTGTTCTCCTCTTAAATCATGTTCAATTCCTACTTTTCAACCCATGAGTTCCACTATGAATTATCTGTTTATTCAATTGGTTGCAAAGCAATAGAATAGTAAGTATAATATTAAGAGAACAAAACATGGATGATAGAAATCTATAAATAACAATCTATACAACAAATATTACGTTTATATTATGGCTATAACCCTAGATAGAGGCCTTTTAGCCACTCACAATCTTGTTACAAATGAAGAATTTAGGTAAAGAACAAGAAATAATGCTAAGTAAAGAGTTAAGAAGTAATCCTAGAATATTTGAGACGTTTGTCTTGCTCTATGCTCTTACTATGGCCATCTTCCTCTAAAAATAACTAATGTAGGTATTTATATATTTAAAAATACCTAAGATAATTCCCCAAGTCAGATGAGACAAGGGAAAAGTTAACTAATTGGGTATAAGCATCCTCTAAATCATACCAGTCTCAGGTGCTCATACTTCATATTTTGACCATTCAAGCATTGAAACTGTAGTAACCCTCGAATGATTTTTATAGTTTTTTATGTGTTGACCATTCTTCCCCTTCTTATTATTTACTTGTAGTGATTATGAGTTATTGTAATGTCCCAGTATGTTTTCATGCATTATTAGTGCCTAAAATGAGCCTATATGACCCTTATATTGATTATGAGTCACTTGGAATGGGTTTGGGTACGTCAAATGAGGTTCTAGCATCGGAAAGAGGTCATCCATTGGACTAGGGATGTCAATACCTAGCCATCGACTTCATGTCGCAACTCTAGAGGAGCCACTTGATTGGTTCTGTTATGGCCCCATGCCACGCAACCCCCTTTCCTGATCGGAGTTCATTTTATTTCATAATTTTAAGGGCTTTTTGGTCCTTTCCTTTATTAAAAATCATCCTCCACGTATACTAAATGACACCAAGCCCCTTAATATGTTTTCCATCCCTTAGAAACATAACCCACTACTCTCTAAAATTCCTAGAAACAAAAATTACTAAGGTTCAAGATTCTAAGCTCAAAGGGTCAAGCTTTGCTCAAACTTTTTTGATAATAGGTAAGTAGGAAGACTCAAATTATATTAGGTTTGAAAATATATTATTCTACACTCTTAATTATGTATAAATCATAGGTTTTTATCTAATTTCATGAGCATTCCCCCAAATCCCCATTTATGCCAAAAACTATGGATTTAGCTAAGGTTGTGGGTTATTTTATGATTGAGGAAAAAGTTTTGAATTGTTTCTTTATCAAACTATTCTTTACTTATGTTAATGGATTTGGAGAGTATTATTTTTATTATAAATATGCATTTGTTTCTCTCGTAAATTACCTGAATACCTGAAAGAGATGATTACGCCTTAAAGCTTTCTAAAACTCTTGAATGAGAGATATTTTGTCTAAACCCTTGCACTAATTTTGAAAGATAATTTTGATTTGATCCTTAAATTATCTTTTGTTGTCAATAATATAATGTTTGAAAAAGGCTAAAAAGAAGATAAATGGATTATTTGACTTACAAGTCTTGGTATGACAATACCAAACAAGAGAATTTCCTTAAGAGAAAGAGATGTTCTTTAAGAATGAATACTATTTTAAAGAGTCTAAATATGGGCTTAAAGAGACTTAGATGGTTAATTAAGAAGACATGGGTCCAAAAGGCTCATTTTCTGAAACCATATTTTGTTTATATGTGGTGGATTATATCCTAAAATATAGATAATCGTTATATACTTGCTTCGTACTTTTGTATATTAGAGAAAAGAGAATCCAATGCCTGCTGCAAACTTTGATTAGGGGCTTGGTCGATGATTTAAAGTTGGACCCACATAGCCCATGGTGTTTAGAGAGATATCGTGTATATCATCTATATCAAGACTAAAGTAAAGATTTGATTTATTGTATTAAGTTGTTAATTGAAGTTGTTATTTATTTCCCTGTGATTTGACTTCTTTTCTCATGACAATTTTTTATCAAGCATATTTTATCTTTGGTTGTTCTACATTCCAATATATTTTACATATTAACCATCCTCGTGCAGCTTCATCATTTCATAATAAAGTTCGGAAGGTCTCTCTCGTGGGTTGGTGTAGCATTGGTATTTCATAGGGTAGAATCAAAGTTGGTGAGCCCTTGATCTTTTGAAAGGCAGTTTATTTTAGTCTCAATAATATTCAGTTGAGGGTATCGTTAGGGCCTTGTCCTAGCTTAGATGAATTTTCTTATGTTAGAGGCTTCATAGACTGGTTTAGTCAAAAGGTTTTTAGTCATACATTCTGCGTTTGGCATTATTATTTTATCTAAATTTAATAACTTTGTTTGGGTCTATATTTACACAAACTTGAGAGTATTTATGCTTATGATGAAATGTTAAGGGGTCTTCTTAGGCCTCCAGAGGCTTGGAATGCCTTTCACGGCTAAGGCCTAGGCTCGGGTCATATCAAACTGGATATAAGAGCATGGTTTAGGGTGCTAAGGTATCTACAAATTCATGTCGAGTAGAGTCCTATTTATGGGTGTGTAGCGTGCCACACCTATAAAAAGGAGGCTACAAGAAATTTTTTGGATTGTTTCCCTTTCTTCGAGTTCTAGTTTATGCTAGAGAGTCTAATTTGATTAAATACTTTTAACTCTTAAGTTTTCCCATATTTCATAGCATTCCTCAAAGAAGAACCAACATACAAAGGGCTTCAACTGGGACCTTCATCCCCATTGGTGTGAATGATAAAAAGGCTCATTCTACTCATGGGATGCAACCTATAATGGAACCCATACTTCCAATTCCACTACTTCTACTAGAGTTCCACCAACCTCAACTTTTCCTCTGCGAGTTCATAGGACTGGTACACCCCATACCTAGGCCCCTTAGGGAAAAATTTCTATTGATGAATTTAGATAAACCATCCAGATAATTCAATGATTATGTCATCATAATCTATTATTGAGGTAATGCTGGATCTATTATGGATTCCTCAAACATTACTCAGGTCGGTTTGTTCATACAACTAAAACCACTAGCTTTTACGAGAACCAAAGTTGAGGATGATCCTCAGGTGTTTAAGAAAAGGCTAAGCATACAAATTAGGGTATGAGTCAGCATCGTAGTGTAAAAAGGTAGGCATTGGTCCAAAAGATATCTTGGGGTAGCGCCCATTCCTAAACTAGTTCACCATCCCCTAAGACTTAGGGTGATCAGTGAGTTTAGCCTATCCATGGCCCCAGGATGCAGGGTAATCTATCACAATATTATCTAGCTCAGTCCTATAGATCATATCATTCCTACAACACTTGTGGAAAAGATCACCATGTAAAATGCCAATTTAGGAGTAGTGTGTGCTATGGTTCAGATTGGATCAGTTATATTTAGAGAGAGTGCCCCGCGGTAAGGGGAACTTTCAGGGGCAATAAGGCCCAAGCTACTACTTCTTCTATCCTAGCTGCAAAGAGGACTTCTATTGGTATGGGTGGGGATCACAACTGTCTGTATGCTCTATCTATGCTACATAATTTAGTGGTCTCACCATATGTTTTCATGGGTATGCTATGGATTTTATCCTGATATATTTATATGCTAATTGACCCTGGTTCAACTCTATCATATGTAACCCCTTATGTGGTTGTAAATTTTGCTTTTAGTGTCAAAAATATTTCTAAACCCTTCTCAGTTTCTACCTTGATTGGTGAGTCTATTGTTGCTAAGAGGGTCTATAAAAATTGTGTATTGTCTATTTTTCATCATGATATAGTGGTGGATTTGGAAGAGCCTATTATGGTAGATTTTGATGTTATGTTAAGGATGGATTAAATCCACTCTTCTTATGCTTCTGTGGACTATAGAACCAAAAAAATCACTTTTCAGTTTCCAAATGAATGAGTTATAGAATGGGAGGGTAGTACTTTGGTACCAAATGGAAAGTTCATCTCTTACCTTAGGACAAAAAATAGTGTCTAAAGTTTGTTGGTACTGTTTAGATTGGGTTAAGGATTTTAGGGTTGAAAGTCCCTCACTCCAGTCTGTTATTATAGTTAATGAATTCCCTGAAGTCTTTCTCAAAGATCTTCCTAGGATACCTCCTGACAGAGAAATAGATTTTGGTATTGATCTATACTAGAAACTCATTAAATTTCCATCTCACCATATAGAATGGCTCTTACGGAGTTAAAAGTCTTGTAACATCAATTGAAGACATTCTTAATAAAGGTTTGATCTACCCTAGTGTCTCTTATTGGGTGATTTTAGAATTTCCATGCACAAGAATGATGGGTCTCTTCGTATGTGAATAGATTATCATTAGTTGAATAAGGTTATAGTGAAAAAAATATCCTCTTCTCAGAGTTTTGACCTTTTTTACCAGCTTTAGGGTGCTTAATGTTTCTCCAAGATAGATCTTCATTTAAGTTAAAATTAGTTAAATGTTAGGGAAGCTGATATTTCCAAGACTACTATCAAATCTTGATATGGCTATTTTGAATTCTTGGTCATGTCCTTTGGTTTAACTAACACCTTGCAACCCTCATGGATCTTATGGATATGGTGTTTAAGCAATTTTTGGACCTGTGACATTTCTCGATCATATTGTTTCTTTTGAGGGCATTAAAGTTGACCCCCAAAAGAGTGAGATTGGAAGAAGTGTCCTTGGCCCATAACTCCAACTAATATTAGGAGTTTCTTGGGATGGGTAGGGTATTACAGAAGGTTCATGAAGAGTTTTTCTTCTATAACTGTTCCATTAATAAGGTTGACTCAGAAAAATATAAAATTTCTGTGGTATGATATGTATGAGGGAAACTTTGAAAAACTAAAGGATCGGCTAACTTCTGCCCCTATTTCATGCTTTTTGAGGTACTAAATGAGTTGTAGTATATTGTGACGTATCATGAGTGGGACTTGGTTTTGTACTTATGTAGCATGGAAAAATTGTCCTATGCTTCCAAGCAACTTAAGGTACATAAGAAAAATTGCCCTACCCACAATCTTGACTTAGCGGTTGTGGTCTTCGCACTCAAAATTTGGAATCAATATTTGTATGAGGTGCACATGGATATCTTCACTGATCACAAGAGTCGATAGTATGTGTTCACGTAAAAGGAGCTAAATCTTAGGCAATGGTTGTGGATCGAGTTGTTAAAAGATTGTGACATAAGCTTGACTATTATCTAGGTAAATCTAATGTCATTATTGATGCTCTCAGAAGGTAGCAGGTTGTCCGTGGGGAGTCTTTCTCATGTCAAGAAGGAAAAGTGAGGTTTGGTAAAGGAAATTCATCGAATTTCTAATTAGGAGTCCTCATGTTGGAATCCAAATATGGAGGAGTGATTGGTCACGCAATGGCTAACTCATCCCACAGTGTTGAAGTGAAGGAGAAGCAAGATAATTGTCATGACTTGATTTCTTATGTCATGATGGAACCTACGATAATCATCAAGTAGATAAGCCAATATGTAGTCCTAAACTACTAGTAACAGACTACCAAGAGAAATGAAGGAATAATGCAGAACTAAATATACTAAAAATACTAAATTACACAAGATAGCCCTAAAACCTGGTGGAATAGGTAAAAAAGCTTCTAATGTGTTGAGATTACAAAATGAATTACTTAATGAATATACTGATACAAACCATAATTGAATACAACATAGAGATTAGTCTGGTACATAGGAGGGAGAATAGCAATACTCCAAACGCTAGGAACTCACCCTATGTTACCAAACCATAGCTTCTCTGCACGATGCACACAATAATAGTGAGAACCTATACTATGATCTGCAGGTTGTAAAAGTATAGTATGAGTAACAAACATGTGGTACTCAGTAGGAAACTGCCGACTAAGCTCTAAAAATAATTCAAATATATATAAAATGAAAACAATAATGTAAACTACGCTCAAATATCTTGGAAACTAACATAGTAAAGCTAAGGAGGCAATAAGGATAAACTATCCTATTCTCACCATACTCAGGAACCTAAGAACTATACTGTATATCTTTGGCCCAAATACAAATAAAGAGCAGATGAAGGAAATATAAAAGTATACAAGGCCAAGGAATTAATATACCACATGAACTCATGAAGAAAGGGAGCGTTATATGGTAATACCATAACTACATATATAACTGTATGTACATAAACAAGGTTAAACCAAAGGTACAACCTAAAGTAGTAATACTAGCATCTTAAGTCCTCCTAATCATAGTAGGAAGTAGTACTAAAATAATCAAGACCACTAGTCCATACATCTATACATGAGATAATTATTCATAATAAAGCAACCATAAAGAAAGGACTCAGAATCATACCTCGAATCTCAATACCAGTGCAATAATCAACCCATCACGAACTAACCATAATAATAATAAAAAATATAGTGTAACCCCCCAAATCTGGTACCTAGAATGCTACACGGTGCTCATGACCTCGAACGACCACAAGCTAACCCATGAATGATATATGTACCTGTATACTACATAATATACTATAAAATGTGGAAGCATGAACTGAAGGGCCATAAGATTAAAAATAGTGACATAAAATCTAATAAAGATATAACATCTAGGTGTGGTATAAAATACCCAAAACAAGACTGAAATAAGTTGTCTGAAAACACTGTAGTCTGTAGTCATGAGAATTCCATTTCAAAACAACAATACGCAACAATAGCATAGAATTCATGTTAAATGATAAGGGATAGAGCATGGACTTGTCATTTAGGTCCTATTAAGTCATGAAAACATGATTTCTAGTCTCTTAGGCATTTTATCAAACACCTTACATGCACACTTTATGGCATAGGTATATTCATTAATTTAAAAATTCAAACCACCCAAAATTCATATATATATCAACTAACATGCGATCCTAGTTTCATAGAAAGGCATAAAGGTCCTATCTTGGAATCATGGAATACATAAACATGATCAACAATCAAGTCATAACATGAATATCATGATATATATATATATATATATAGTTTAAAATAGGGTTCTTGAGATTTGTGGATGAAAGGAGTCCATGAATCAACACAACACATACCTTAGATGAAAGTTCCTTAATGATCTACGATGAAATCTCTTGGATTTAAGTCTTTAAATTAAAACCCTTGCTCTTGTTCTTGAGAGAAATTGATGAAAAGAAGTATATTTTGGTGTTTTGAGGGCTAAATTTTGTGTTTTTGATATATATAAGGGTGGGAAAATGACCATATTACCCCTCAAAGCACGGAGGTGGAGTGCTGAAAAACTGGGCACAAAAGCTTTAGCAAGGTGGCGCCTTTCCTTGAGCCTTTTGCAGTTGGACGTCGCCTTGCTATTGAGGGACGGGGCCAAGGCTATAAGCTGGGCGGCGCCCCCTTATAGCCTTTAGCTATTTGTTTGAACTCCAAACGTACCCTAAATGGATTTTAAAAATTCCAAAAATCACCTAAAATATACTACGGACTTGGACCATCGCAACACAACTTGAAAATTGGAAAACAGAGGTCGGGACAGTCATAAACTAAATCCCCAAAGTTCAAAGGATTAAAATGAGACTAAGTGTTTAACACCTAGCTTAAATATTCTAAGTGTTGAACCTTCCAAAGAGATTTTAGGAGCTAAAAGAGCTGATTATCAAAGTAAGATTTTTGGGGGTCTTACAATATCTCCCCCTTGGGAACATTCATCCTCGAATAAAACTAACTGAGAGGGGAGAAAAAACAACTGACGTGAATACTAAGCATGAACAATTGAAGCATGATTTCATGACTGACGTGACTGATAAGTTGAACATATCATACTGAACATGCATATCTGATGTATGTATAACTAATTCATGAATGCATAACCGAGTATTCTGATGAGCTAAGTTTCTTGAAATAAGAATTCATATCTAGTGCAATATTATATAACTAAACTAATACATGAATGCATGACTGAATATGCAATGGCACTTGATACCAAGTTTTTAATGGGAACATGAGCATAAAACTAGATATCAAGTTTGTAATGAATACTGGACATGAAGATGAAAAGCTTAAGGAGAATTGTTACCTTGATCTTGATATGAGTTGGTGGAGAACAGGTGAGGATACTTGGTATGCATGTATACTTTTGCTTCCCAAGTAGCTCCCCCAACGAAATGATTTCGCCAAAGAACTTTGACTAGAGGGACTTCTTTGTTCCTCAGTCTATGAATCTGATAGTCTAGGATTTCAACTGGAATCTCTTCATAAGAAAGGTTGTTCTGAACATCTATGCTATGAATAGGGACTACAACTGCTGGTTCACCTATGCACTTCTTGAGCAAAGAGACTTGGATGACTGGATGAACTGAGGCTAGATCTGAAGGCAACTCAAGCTCATAAACTACCTTGCCAAAATAATTGAGTATCTTGAAGGGACCAACATATTGGGGACTGAGCTTTCCCTTCTTTCCGAACCTCTTCACTCCTTTCATGAAAGATATCTTTAGATAGACATAGTCACCAATCTCAAACTCGAGATATTTTCTATGAATATCTGCATAATACTTCTACCGGCTCTGAGCAGCCCAAAGTCTTTCTATGATTAACTGTACTTTCTCTAAGGCATCAAATACTAAGTCAGGCCCTATGATTGAAGCCTCACTAACTTCAAACCACCCAATTGGAGATCTGCATTTCCTATCATAGAGAGCTTCGAATGGAGCCATCTGAATACTAGAATGATAGTTATTATTGTATACAAACTCAATCAAGGGCAAGTGGTCATCCCAACTTCCCTTGAAATCAATTGCACATGCCCTTAACATATCTTCTAGAGTCTGAATGGTCCTTTTTGTTTAACCATCTGTCTAAGAATGAAAGGCTGTACTGAGATAGACTTAGGTACCAAGACCCTTTTGGAATGCTTTCCAAAAGTGAGAGGTGAACTGGGTACCTCTGTTTAAGATAATATATAGAAAAACACCGTGAAATCTGACAACTCTCTGATGTAGAGTTTGGCATAATCCTCTACTGAATATGCGGTATGAACTGGAAGGAAATTAGCTTATTTAGTTATCCCGTCTACAATGACCCAAACCAAATTATGCTGATGACGAGTTTAAGGCAAACCCGTCATGAAGTCTATATTTACTTTTTTCCCACTTCTAAGTAAGAATAATGAACTCCTATATAGGACCACTAGGCTTCTGATGCTCTATCTTAACCTATTGATATGTAAAGCACTTAGCCAAAAACTCTACAATATCTCTCTTCATGTCACTCCACCAATAGATTTCCCACAAGTCGTGGTACATCTTAGTGGCCCCTAGATGAATAGAGTAGTGCGCACCATGCACTTCTGCAAGAATTTGCTGCCTTAAGTCATCTACACCTTGGGAGAAAACCTCTAATTTTTGATCCTTGACTGACTCTTTCAACTTAACAAGGCTGGGATCTCTATCTTTCTTTTCTTTTACCTCAGATACTAGAGATGATTCTGAACTACTCTGAACCTATATATCACTATCTTTTTTATCGACTAAGAGACGCCTACTCTGGAAAGTTGATGCATTTCCTGAGCTAACTTCTTCTTACTGTCCTCAACATGAGCAACACTACCTATGGACAGTTTATTGAGAGCATCGGCCACTACGTTGGCCTTACTCAAATGATAAAGGATACTCATGTCATAATCTTTCAAGAGCTTTAACCATCTTCTCTGATAAATATTGAGATCTTTCTGAGAAAAGACATACTAAAGGCTATTATGATCTGTGAAAACATCTACATAAACTCCGTAGAGATAATGCCTCCAAATCTTTAAGGCAAATACTACGACTGCTAATTCAAGATC
This sequence comes from Capsicum annuum, assembly GCF_002878395.1. NCBI lineage: Eukaryota > Viridiplantae > Streptophyta > Magnoliopsida > Solanales > Solanaceae > Capsicum > Capsicum annuum. Next base: position 101,862,708 of record NC_061121.1, on the reverse strand, counting down.
ATGAGTAGGATAATTTTTCTCATGGGGTTTAAGTTATCTGGAGGTATAGGCTATGACCTTACCATGATTCATGAGGACATATCCTAATCCTACTCTGGATGTATCACAACATACTACAAACCCATCTGAACCATCTAGTAACACTAGAACTGGAGCTAAGGTGAGTCGAGTCTTAAACTCCTAAAAAATCTTCTCTCAAGGATCTGACCACTAAAACTTGACATTCTTCTGAGTTAATCTGGACATAGGGGATGCAATAAAAAAATCCCTCAACAAACTGCCTGTAATACCCATCCAAACCCAAGAAGCTCTTGATATCTGATGGAGAGATAGGGCGTGGCCAGTTTTTTACCACTTTGGTGTTTTGAGGATCTACTCTAATTCCATCACTGGAGACAATATGACCAAGAAATGATACTGAGCTTAGCCAAAATTTCCACTTACTGAATTTGGTGAACAACTGATGATCTCTGAGATTCTGAAGTACTATTCTGAGATGTTCTGCATGATCACTCTTACTGTGGGAATAGACCAGAATATCATCTATGAAGACTATGATGAACATGTCAAAGTGCTACTTGAACACATGGTTCATCAAGTCCATAAAAGCTGTTGGGGCATTGGTAAGACTAAAGGACATGACTAAGAATTCAAAGTGACCATACCACGTTTGTAAAGCTATTTTTAAATATCATATTCTCTAACTCTGAGCTGATGATAGCCGAAGCTGAGGTCTATCTTGGAGAAGTAACTAGCACCCTAAAGTTTGTCAAACAATTCATCACTTCTGGGAAGTGGATACTTGTTCTTGATTGTGACTTTATTGAGTTAGCAGAAGTCTATGCACATTTTGAGAGAACCATCTTTCTTTCACATGAATAAGATTGGTGCACCCCATGGGGAAAAATTGGGCCTGATGAATCCCTTATCTAAGAAATCCTTCAACTATTCTTTTAGTTCCTGGAGTTCTTCTGGTGCCATTCTATATGGCGGAATAGATATAGGTTGAGTATCTGGAAGAAGATCAATATTGAAGTCTATTTCCCTTTCGGGAGAAATACTTGGAAGACCTTCAGGAAAAATATCTGAATATTTATGCACAACTGGGACTGATTCAAGGCTGGGAGTTTTAGAACTAATCTCCTTAACTCGAACAAGCTGATAGACACATCCCTTAGATATTATTTTCCTTGCTCGAAAGTAGAAAATAAGATGACCTCTGAAACCAGACACACTACCCTTCCACTCTAGGATAGGTTTATTTGAAAACTAAAACTGGACTATTCTATTTCTGTAGTCGACTATAGCATAGAAGAAATAAAGATAATCCATGCTAAGAATAACATCAAAATCAGTCATCTCTAATTCGACTAAGTCTGCTGAAGTGACTTTCTAAAATATCATAATCGGGCAGTTCTTGTATACCCGCTAGGCTATGATAGTTTTACCCACTGGGTAGAGACTGAAAAGCACTCTACTAGAATTTTGGGACTTACTCCAAAATCACACTATGTAGGAAGTAACAAAAGACAAGGAAGCACCTAGATCTAGCGAAGAATAAACATAAACATGAAAGATCTGTAATGTAACCGTAGCTACATCAGGATAATTTTCCTGCTCTTATCGAGTCTGAAGAGCATAAAGAAAATTTAGGCATTGCCTACTAGTAGCACTGAAGGTGGCACCCTGCGGATTTATGTGACCGGACTGAGTTGGGGAACAATTTTGCTGACCCTGATAACCCAACTGAGGACAATCTCTGACCCTGTGGCCTGGCTTACCACAACCATAGCAGATATCGCTACCTGATCTGTAAACACCCTTGTGGTTCTTACCACAAGTCTGAAAAAGGGGATTAGTTCGGCATTGCTAACACTGATCTAAGACTTAGAGCCTAGCGCTCTATCTCTGTTGTCATCTCTAAACTTAGGAGCTAGAGAACTAGATGAAGAAATAGCTAGAATTGATGACTTAGGACAAAACTGAGAACGGTTTCCTCCTTCTGACTTAGGCTGAGCAAAGTTGAAACTACCTGTCCTTGCTCTCTTACTTTGCTTCTCCCTCATCTTATTCTTTTGCTTCTTTATTTGCTGTGCATGAGTCATGAGTCTGGCTAAAGTCATGTCACTGTTCAGTATGGTGGATTTGTACTTATTTACCATGCTATTATTCACCCCTGAAACGAACTTACTCATCTTAGCCCTATTGCCTGCAACCACATGAGGGGCATATCTGGCTAATTGAGCAAACTTAAGAGAATACTCTTTCACCGTCATGTTGCGTTGCCTAAGGTTGATGAATTCTAGCACCTTATCTTCTCTAAGGTCTTAGGGAAAGAATCTGTCTAAGAATACAGTGAAAAATTCCTCCCACTCTATAGGACCTACATCATCTGACCTCTCTGACTTCCACTATTTGAACTAAGTATGAGCCACATCCTACAACTGATATGTAGCTAGCTTCGCACTCTCAATATTAGTCACCCCCATGATGTCTGTCACCTTCTGAATCTAATCAATAAATTCGTAAGGGTCCTTATCTAACTTAGACCTAAGAAAGAATGGAGGGTTCATTTGGGTAAAGTCCCAAATCCTAGCTGCAGCTGAATTGGCCACTTAGTTGGCCGGAATAATACCTGGTCGTTCATTTCGAGCAGCAACTGACTGAGCAATAGTAGTGAATACAGCCCTAAACTCCACATGAGAAACATGTTCATCCAAAGGATATTCTTGGATGGGCGGGGTTCTTTTCTTGAGAGGCATGTTCTGAAATAAAGAGAAGAAATGGATTAGACTGAGAGATTGACTTGAGATTATGCTCACTAGCATGACATGAAGATTGAAAGAGGGTAAACTATTCCAAAAAGATATTATATCCTCTTGCACATAAATTTGGCGTGCAACATACCCATGTACAAAACTCTACTAGATGCGGCTTTCAGACTTCCTAGGACACTATTGAACCTTAGGCTCTGATTTCAAGTTTGTAACACCCCGAATCTGGTACCCAGAATGCTACATAATGGTTATGACCCTGAAGGACCATAATCTAACCCATGACTAATGTTTATACCTGTATACTGCATAATATACTGTAAAATGTGAAAACATAAACTAAAAGGCCATAAGGTTCAAAACTATGACATAAAATCTGATAAAGTTATAACATCAGGGTGGGGTATAAAATACCCAAAACAAGACTGAAATAAGCTGTCTGAACATACTGTAGTCTGAAGATCCTTTAAAACATGGCTGTCTAAATAAGGAGTTGATGGGATATGTCCCCAACTAGCTCCAACTAATAAACTAATTAATGAGATAATAAAAATAATGATTGTGCCCTCACAAGATAAGGACTCACTTCTAACTCTGACTGCTGAGACTAGAATCTACTTATACTCTAGAGCTTGCGTCTCTGAACCTATGGTATAAGACACCATAGTGCAAATGCGTCAGTACTTTGAATGTACTGGTATGCATGTGAGGTAGGCTGAATACATGGGGTTCATATGCATCAACAATACTAATTGTCTGACTAACATGAATGTGAGAAAGCATGCATGAATACATAATACTGTAAATAAGATTGTGAAAATATGATTACTGAGTCTGACTACTGAATCATGAGTTTACTGATATATCTGATAACATGGGTGACTGAATCTGACAGTCCTAAACCTGATGGAACTAGCTGAGTTCTATATTGTATCTGAGTTGACTGTATCTGACAGCCCTAAAATCTGGAGAACTATCTGAGTTTTTTTATTGAGACTGATTTTGACACTGTGGGAGATAGTTATCTAACTGACATGCCTAAATGCGCTATAATAGCTAAGCTGGGGTCCAATCTGTGCCCTGATTGGAAGGGTGCCAATACCTCGCCACTGGTATAGTAGGGAGACCTTGGTGAATCTAATAGAGTTGGACATCTTAGACTTTGATATGATTTTAGGGATTGATTGGTTGCATTCATGATATGACTCTTTTGATTGTTGGACCCAAAGGGCCAGTTTCCATTTCCCAAATAAGCCAGTGATCGAGTGGGAATATAGTTCCCTAGTGCCTAAGGAAAGGTTTATTTTATATCTTAGAGCCCGATAATTGGTTTCTATAGGTGACTCTATCACTTAGTACATGTTAAGGATTCCAGATCCAAAGGTCCTTCTTGCAAACTGTCTTTGTGGTCTATGAATTTCTTGAGGTATTCCCTGATTATCTTTCTGTTGTACCTTCTAATAGGGAAATTGATTTTAGGATTGATGTTTTTCTGGACACTCATTCTATTTGTATCCCTCTTTATATAATGGCTTCGGCTGAGTTGAAAAAACTGAAGAAGTAGTTGAAAGATCTTCTTGACAATGGTTTTATCCGGCCTAGTATATCTCCATAGGGTGCTCTTGTGCTCTTCGTGCATAACAAGGATGGTTCTATTTGAATGTGTATTGATTATCACTAATTGAATAAAGTAACCGTGAAGATTAAGTATCCTCTTTCAAGGATTGATTATCTATTTGATCAGCTTTATGGTATTAAGTTCTTTTCTAAGATTAATCTTCAGTCGAGTTACCATCAGTTGAAGATTAGAGAGGTGGATATCCCTAAGCTTCTGAATATGGTATGGTCACTTAAGTTTATGGTGATGTCTTTTGGTATGACTAATGCCCTAGCAGTATTTATGGACCTTATGAATTGGGTTTTCCATCAGTTCCTAGATTTGTTCACAATTACCTTTATTGATGATATTTTGGTATATTCTAATAGTGAGGCAGATCATACCGAGCACCTCTGCCTTATGTTGTAGACCCAAAAGGATCAGCATTTGTATGCAGAGTTTTCTAAGTGTGAGCTCTATTTAAATATTGTGACTTATCTAGGTCATGTCATTTCTAGTGAATGGATCATGGTAGATCCACAAAAGGTTATGGTGGTTAATAAGTGGCCTTGACCTATGACATCATCTGATGTTTAGAGCTTCTTGGGTTTAGCCGGCTACTATAGAAGGTTTGTGGAAAGTTTCTCTTCTATCACTGCACCATTAACTAAGTTGACTCAGAAAAAGGTGAAATTCTTGTGGTCTAATACTTGCGAGGTAGTTTTGAGAAACTGAATAATAAGTTGAGTCTGGCTCTAGTCTTGACTCAACCTTAGGTAATTGAGGGTTTTGTTGTCTATAGAGATATATCTCGAGTAGGATTGGGTTGTGTGTTGATGTAGCATGGAAAGGTGGTTGCTTATTCTTCCAGGAAGTTAAAAGTTAATGAGAAGAATTATTCAACCCATGATCTAGAATTGTTAGTTGTGGTGTTTTCGTTAAAGATCTAGTGATAGTTTTTGTATAGGGTCCATGTTGATATTTATTCTGATCATAAGAGCCTACATATGTATTCACCCAGAAAGAATTAAATCTCAGGCAAAGGATATTGAGTTGCTCAAAGACTATGACATAGTCTTCACTATTATCCAGATAAAGCTAACGTGGTTATTGATGCACTTAGCAAGTTGTCCATGGAAAGCTAGTCTCATATGAATGAGGAGAAAAAGGATTTGGTAAAAGATATTTACCATTTGGATAATCTCAAAGTTCATCTATTGGTTTCTTAGAATGGCGGTGTGATTGTTCAAGAAGTGCCAAGGTCATCTTTTGGTGCTAAAGTAAAGGAGAAGCAAATGTTGGATCCTATTTTGATGCAAATCAAGAATGATGTAGGAAGGCAGAAAGTGATGGATTTTGAGAATGGTACTGATGGTATCTTGAAGTTTCAAGGTAGATTATGTGTTCCTAATAGTGATTGGTTGCAAGGAAGAATTTTGGCCAAAGCCCATCAGTCACATTACACTATACATCCTTATTTTACAAAAATGTTATTATGATCTTAAGGAGATTTATTAGTGGAACAATATGAAGTAAAATATGACCAATTTTGTGGCTAAGTGAATGGTGTGTCATCAAGTGAAGGTAGAGCACTTAAGGACCGGTGGGTTGAGTCAGGAGATTGAACTACTAGTCTAGAAATGGGAGATAGTTAATATGGATTTTGTTATAGATCTTCCATGGTCTCACCAACAGTTTGATTCAATTTGGGTCATTTCTCTTCTGAGGATTATGCCATGTTTTTCATTGAGGAGATCATAAAGTTCTATGGTAATCCAATCTCCATCAAATCTTATTAGGGTACCCAGTTTTTATCTCACTTTTGGAGGCCGCTCTAGTGAGATTTGGGGACTACAATAACCCTTAGTCCACTATCCACCCGCAGATAGATGTGCCAGCAAAAAGGATAATTCAGGTCATGGAAGATATGCTCTGGGTTTGTGTTTTTTATTCTGGTGGTAATTGGGTTGACCACTTGCTTATCATATAATCATCTTACAACAACAGTTATCACTCTAGTATTGCTATGGCTCTGTTTAAGGCCTTTTATGATAGGAGGTATAGATCTCCTATTAGGTGGTTTGAGGTTGGAAAAAATAAGTTATTCGTTCAGATTTAGTTCACCAAGCCATAGAGAAGGTGAAGGCAATTTGGGATAGATTTAAGGCCGCCTAAACTAGCCAAAAGTCCTACGTGAATGTAAGGTAAAGGGAGTTAGAGTTTAGTGTTGGTGATTGGGTGTTTCTAAAGGTGTCTCCCATGAAAGGAGTGATGTAGTTTTGTAAGAAGGGGAAACTCAGTCCCCATTATGTCTCTCTATACTTGGTTTTGAAGAAGGTTGGTAATGTTGCTTATGAATTGGAGTTGCCTTTTAGTTTAAGCTACATTCATCTGGTGTTTCATGTTTAGATGTTGACGAAGTGCGTGGCTGATCCTTTGATGGTTGTTTCTTTAGAGGAGGTAGGTATTTAGATTCCTTATCTTACGAGGAGGTCCTAGTTGAGATTTTAGATTAGAAAGTTCATTGTTTACAGACTAAGGATGTGGCATTCGTAAAGTTTCTTTGGAGGAACCAAAAGGTTGAGGAAGCTACTTGGGAAGCCTAAGAGGACATAAAGTTCAAGTATCTATTCTTGTTTCCCATTTTGGATAATCGTGCTGGAGGTATGAGTATTCCTTAACATCTTTGTTAAAGGAAATGGTGATTTCCTTGCCATCTTTGTTTTTTTTCTTTGTTAAAGTAAAGAGTAGTGGTATATGGAGTCAAATCATACTAATAAACTCCTTATCCTGTCATTCGAGTATGAATGATCCTAAGGGGGGAGTATGTAACGTCGTAGCTTTTTGTATTTCATAATTTCTAAGATTTTATCCCCATTGTCCTAACTACGACTCCCCTGAAAAGTCATAGGGGACTTAACGGGTCGTAGGAACTTGGTCGTAACTTAATTAGAATAAGTGCCTTAGTATTCTACTCTGATTACTAGTGGCTCTTAACTAGTCTTCAAGACTTCTTACAGGTCATAAGTAACGAGTTGTAAGGTGTCCAGAAAGTTTGGCCTAAGACACTATTTTCATTACAACTTGAGACCATGAGTCGTAAAGACTCATGAAGAGTCGTTATATCCCAATCGTAGGGTGTCCAGTATGTCATCCCAAATTTGTTGTTGTCTTGAGTACCAAAAGTGGTTATGAGTTAGTGGTATGAATAGTAGCAAGACCAGTATGGGGCCTAGTTGGTTCTATCTTGACTAAGACTCCTTGTGATGAGTCGTAATGTATCCTTACGAGTCGTATAGTGACCCGTAGTCACTTGCAACAATTTTTATTCTTTTCATTAAGGGCATTTTGGACATTTCTCTTCTACCCAATTGTAATCCATGACCTAAAACCCTATTGGGGACCCCATTAACAGTGTTAATTCACTCAAACACTTTAAAAAGCTCTCTTAAATTCTCTCAAGAATCCATCCTTAGGGTTTCTAAGAAGTAGGTCATCAAGGGCTCCAGGGTTGAAATCCTTTTGCGAAACTTGGTATTTCAGGCATGTTACTTGTCCCTCATTGTTAATTTGTTAAGAGAATATGTTTAAGAGAATACGTTTTTAAGTATTGTTCATGAGATATTTATGTTGATTTTGAAACTAGGAGGGTTTTGACTATTTTTTGTTGAACAATGTTTTCCCATGATTTACCCATGATTATTCATGTTTTGATTGTGGTTTTTAACTTTGGACGGTCATCGGTCGTTGGTTATAGATATGTTTTAGATTTCCTTAAGCTTATTACATACTATCTTTTTATATATTCGGTATTCATCCGACCTTGAGGGATGTTGTATTTGGTTTGGTTAGCTGCAGGGTATGATCTCCAGTCGATGTGGAACTTGAGATACCCGTCACGACAAGGCCCTGTTTTGGGTCATGAAAATTGAGGAAGGTTGATGCACGCAAATCCAAACCACAATACACTAATGCCACACCAATTCCAGCACAATCAATTTAAAACTCATCCAAGCCAAAGGAAAAACCCATGCATGAGCCATGCAATCAACCCCAAATCCAAATATAACCTTATTTTACCTTTGTAAAGCTACTATCCACTCCAAACCAAGCAAAAAGTCACTTAAGTCCTACCCGCGCAGCTCCATCATACTAACCTTGAAGAACTAAAGCTAATCCACTGAAAATCCATAATTGCAAGCATGAGAATAAGCCCATAAGGTGATAGTTAGGCACGCAGATGGAGATAACCAAGATCTTCAATATATATTGATGCTACAACTAGTATTTATGACGATCAAAACTAGAAGCTAGGAGTTCAAAGAACAACTACTCACCACTGAATGATTTGCTTTAGGATGTTTCATCAACCGAGGATGAAGTCATGCTAAATCTAGTTTGAGCATACTACTCCTACTGAGTCGATCATTAAAAATCCTAGCGATACTAAAAACTGAGGTTAGAGCTAAAATAACCAATACCATGCCAATGGGCTATCATCTTGAACACCGATCAACCACTGATGTTGGGTGTATTTATGTATTCTAGTGTTACTATTCTAGTCTTTTTAGCCTTTTTTGGAGGATGATTCGTGTGCTATATGGGTTGATAATAAGATAAATTTGCATATAAGTGTTAAAGTACGTGATTACAATGTTCAAAGTGTATTCCAAACAAGTCTGTACTTAAATGAGTCATTTAGAGTTCAATCATGGAAACTAGCGTTACTAGCTTGAGCTAGGTGCTTGTCAAGTTGATCCCATTGGATTCTATTATGTTTAATGTGTTACAAATAGTTTTAATGTGTAATTATGAGCGTCATAAGTTGTTGGTAATGTGCAAGATTAAATTTCACTAAGTTAAGTGTCGGAACATAAAGTTCAACATCAATTCGAATTAACCTAGTCTTAGCTCTTGCTTTGATTCATCGTCATGGATATTGTGTTGTGATTGTCTCTAATTCGTGGTGTGTGATTATGTAGGAAGATTCATGAGCTGAATATGAAGATATTTTGATGTTGAATAATCTGGAAATTAAAGAGAAACAACACCACAAGACAAGGGATGGAAGGAGGCACTCAACACTTAGCCAAAATTTGGGAAGCGACTTCTAGAGGGACCATGTAGATAAGCCCACGGAACCTTGGCTGGAGAGGTTCTCTACCTAGGGTGGAGCCTTGTTTGGATAGGTGCTCTACCTAGGGTGGATCCTCACCTGGAGCGGTGCTCTATCAAGGGTGGCACCCCCTCTACTACTATGCTCAATTTCAACGTGAGATCTAACACCTACACGGCTAAACATTGTCTAACTATATATACACACTTTGTACATATTTTTTATACACTTTTGGATATCCTTGGATACTTAGGGAGACTTTTATACACGTAATTAGGGTTTAGAATATTTTACTTTAGTTTCTTTCATGGTTTGTATAATCAATCCAAGTAATTGGATGATGAATATTTCCATTAAGGGATAAAACTTCCTTTCCGGGGATAAGGCCAAGATCATGAATACTGTCATTTTGAATAAAGTTTGTTGATTTTCTTATCATTATGGTTGTTTGTTTATCCTTGTTTTAACTATTTTAAGGATTAGCTACCCTTCTAATATATTCATTATCGACCTTGTGATCTCGGGAGAGGGAATAAGAAGATAGAACATTGTAACACGCAAGGTAAGGCTCGTTGTCTTTTATAAAATAAGGATTTCAAATTTGCATCTAAGACAGGGACGTACCTAAAAGCCTTACGTGATTCAAACGTAGGATGATAGATTTAAGTGATTAATTGGATTATTACATCCCCGCTCAATGATGTAGTTTTATGGTCCAAATTAAGTAAAAGATTAGAGGTCGGGATACCATGATCATCGAATTAACCCTACGAATCAACAACCAAGATAAGTGATTTAATGAATGAAATTTAATAACATAGTATGATTGTTTGTAAGCCTGAACCCTGGGTTTTTATCCATTTATTGTCCTAAGTTATTACTTTTCCACATTAATTTAGTTTACTTTTTAGTTTACAATTCCAAAACTTTATTGTTTTCTTTTTTCACTATCGTTAAACTAGAATTGGTTAGTTGGCGAACACAAGTCCCTGTGGGATTGATATTTAGCTTTCTTGAAGGCCACTATATTACTTGGGAGACCACGTACACTTGTGTGTGTGCTTGGTCACTGTTAAGTTTTTTGGTGCCCACCATGGGGAACAAACCCAAGACATGAGGTTAAGAGCCTTGTGGAAATGGAGCTAGAGAAATTCCCAATTTTGGCTCAATTTTAAAAAAATTAGGTTAGGAATAAGTGAGATATTCCAGTTCAATCTATTTTTGATTGTATGGTGCAAGTGTTTTGTTTGGTAAAAGCATGTTGAATGAGTGAATTGCTACTTTTAAGACTCTTAGGCTTATTTTGGTGACTCTTGTACTTGTTGGCTTAAATTTGAATTCATGCTATTGTTTGGTTGAGAGTCTATGATGATCCTATTAAGTTAAGCATATGTCATGTGTGTGGGAGATTTTTGTATATTCCTTATTGCATATGATGTCTAGAACTTGCCCGGTGTGTATGCAAAGCAAAACAAAGAGTGTAGGTTTAGGAGATGATGTTGTCATTACTTTGATAACCTTATTATACCTTCTTTTTTACTTGCCCTTTGTGATTAATCCTAGTAAGACCCATTGAGCCTTTAGCTTTTTTCTTTGGCAGCCCCATAAGCAGCCTAATCCCTTCTTTGATAGACCTTAATTTGATCCAAACTCCTAGGAACTTTAAAAATCAATTGTGTTAGGTATATGAAATTGAAGAAGAAAATGATGAAATTGAAGCCCCATATGAGATAGTTATTGGTGTTCAAAAAGAGAATTATGATGTGTGGTTAGGAGTTGAGTAATGAAAAGAAGAAAAATATGTTCAAATTGAATGAATTATGCATAAAATACTCCCACCATATTGTTATTTATTGAGCTTAATAAGAAGGGGTGAAAACAAAAGAATGGGGTAGACAAAAGTGGTGTAAATTGGTTGTTGGAGAAAGGTCTCAATTGTATAATGTAGTGTATTAATGCGCTTAGGGAAGATAGTCACTATTTCTGATCAAAATAGTTCCTACCCATCCCTTAGCCTACATAACAACCCGAAAAATACCTAATTGATCATACACTTAGCATTCAGATATTAGTGGAGTACGACACTAATGGCAAGCCTATGGTTCATTAAGTGTAACTTGTGAATTCATTGTGAGAGCAAGCGTAATTTTGTTCTTGTACCCATTATATTATAAAATGCTTTTATATGAGTGCTTATGGGTAATCTCTAGTTGTGAGGGGCACATGCTTAATGAATGTGGGTGACTTGTATGATGTCCTTGATTGAGCAATATGCATGAGTTTGCCAAATTTGTGACTCAATTCTTGAGGCTAAGTTGTTTTGAAGTAGTGTTCATGAGCTTTCAACTGTGTTTGTAACATGCTTAGTGTAGAAACTAGCATTCTCTGTAGTCATTATGGTACTAGCTTGAGTGAATTGCATGTAGTGGAAGTGTTGAGTCTCCTTAACCTATGATGCTTATAGTAAAGAGTTGTTCGAGGACGAACAAGGCTTTAAGTATGGGGTGGTGATGTTGGGTGTATTTATAAATTCTAGTGTCACTATTCTAGTCTTTTTATCCTTGTTTGGAGGATGATTCGTGTGCTATATGGGTTGATAAGGAGATAAATGTTCATCTAAGTTTTAAAGTACTTGATTACAATGTTCAAAGTGTATTCCAAACAATTTTGTACTTAAATGAGTCATTTAGAGTTCAATCGTGGAAACTAGCGTTACTAGCTTGAGCTAGGTGCTTGTCCAGTTGAACCCATTGGATTCTATTGTGTTTAATTTGTTCCAAATTTTTTAAATGTGTAATTATGATTGGAATAACTTGTTGGTGATGTGTAAGGTTCAATTTTACTAAGTTAAGAGTCGGAACATAAAGTTGAAGATCAATGCGAACTAGCCTAGTCTTAGCTCTTGCCTTGATTCATCATCATGGATATTATGTTGTGATTGTCTCTAATTCATGGTGTGTGATTATGTAGTAAGATTCATGAGATGAATATAATGATATTTTGATGTTTAATAAGATGGAAATTAAAGGGAAATAACACCACAACATCCCTTAGGAAATATCACTTATCTCCAACTCTATTAACTCCACTAAGACAAGAACTTCATCACGGCAAGAGCAGAGTATCCAACTCCATACCAATACCAAGAGAAAAATATCACAAGTATATAAACCCAACAAACCTAAAAGAGGAATCCAAGACCTCTTGACATTAATATCAAAGCCACTATCGGGGGATAAACTAGTCAAATCAGAAGAATAGACCCCAAATTAGCCAACCTCGTAAATGGGTTACAAAGAGAGGGATAACCAATGCTAAAACCTCCACAGCCCAAGAGGAAAGTCCAAGAATGTCAAACCTAAAAATAGATAATATATCCAATTGTTATCTCTAGAACAAATAATAGAACTATGGAAGTCCAACTTACCTTCACTGCTAAAACCCACTTAACAACTGATCTAGCCTCGCAAAAATAAGAAGAAAATGACTAATGATACCTCACTACATGCTCAACTCACTCTCATGTTTGGGGGGTGAGGCAGTCATTGTCACTAACCCAACTTGAGTTGGGGTCGAATCCACAAGGAGCGAAGTATAAATTTCAAATCCTATGGGTGTTCTAATGAATAAAAGATTACTCGGAATGCTAACAAACATAACATCTAAAATAAAAAGAGGGAATTTTTTTTTGAAATTATTTTTAACAATCTTTAGTTAATAACTCACTAGATAGCACTTTTGATTTAAAAACAAGTTTGGAGGAAATCTTAGGATTATGTCTACCTAAAAGTAAGAGCATGTGGGTAGATAATGCTTTAACATGAGCTTCAGTTATCAACTAAGAGATAGGATAGGTCGAAGATCATGGTATTTAATATTTCAATAAAACTACAACGATTTCACCAATAGTCTCTTTCGAGCACCTAACAAGTGTGTCATTGTTAGTCACCCATAACATCAATCGGGCACCCCTATTTCTAGGATGGTACCCTTGACATGATTTACATGTCAATTACACTTATGTCTAAGATTTTAAAACGTAGTAAATCATAGGCTTGATTGTCCACCGTTGCCGTATCACCTATAGCCCTCTTTCAAGGATGCTATAGGTTCCCATAACTTTACTTTCATCCCTATTTCAAGGATGATAGAGGGTTTCTAGAGTTTGAGTTTTCACCCATCAAACACATTTGGAGATTTGGGGTTTTCACCCATAAATTCCAACTAATAAGATCAACCAATGGTGGAATCCATAATCAACAACTAACAATCATGCAAACACATCAACACCCATATATAAATACACTTTAGTTCAACACAATCCAAATACTAAATTACTTAGCTACTTATGAAGAAAGTAAAGAAAGATATACCATAAGGATTATTCAAAGCAATCATTATTCACAAAAATACTAAGAAATCAAGCATTAAAAATTAGTTACACACTTGCCCAATTAGGTTTTCTTACTTTCAATTCAAAAATATCTATGAGGTAAGAAATGCCCAAAGAAGAAAGGGTTTTTCCCTATATGAGGTTTGGGATTCATCCAAGAGAAATTACAAAACTACCCTAGGTCATACTCCCACTTAGCCGTGATCGCGTGAGGTTGTCCGCCATTGTGGCCAACGTGACCGTGGTTGTGTTCCATGATCGTATTATCCTAACCATCTTTGAATAACCGTGACTGCGGCTGGAGGACCGCGATCTCAGTAACTGAGGTTGAACTGTTCTAGGTCTTCAATTGCACTTCTTTTGCTTCTATTTGATCTCTTTTAGCTCCAGTCCACAACCTTTCATCTTATCAACTATATACCTATAAAATATTGATATTAGTGTATTTAAATCATGACGATGCCTCATTTTCTTATACAAAATATAGTAGTGTGCATAAATATTTAGTGCAAATGAGTGGTAAAATCATCACTCATCAACACCCCCAACTTAAAACCTTGTTTATCCTTAAGCAACACCACCAATTTCTATGAGACAACTTCACATGTATGCCCGCACTCTATTACCCAACTATCATGATGACTCCAACTTGATTATTACCATAAAAGTTCTTCACACATGGGAAAATGATTTTTAACAATTCCCCTCAACATAAAATGGGATAATGGAGGATGCAATAGACTTTGAGAAGCAACCATGTGACAATTACTACTCACTCTAGAAATGACTCACTTGTTGAACTCAACCATAACATTCTTCCTTTTATCTTATTGTGCGGGAGATTACAAAATCACCCACCTCAACTTGTTCATATGTCTCCTCACAAAAAAAGAAAATTTCACATACCTAGTTACCAACACTACAACAAGGAGTTTAAGAACAAAAACTCTCTCTCTCAAGAAATTCTTATTGTTAACAAGTACCATGCCATTGGCTTGCACCTATTTTCAATCTCCAATACAACGAACACACTTGGTTGGGAATCACAAAGGAGTTTTTGAGCTTGTAATGTAGATTTAGGGAAGGGTAGGATATCAACTTAGGACAATAAGGCTAAACCCTCCTTGAACTTCTACATCACACTCTTTTCACTTCTTTCTCTTGGGCTACTTCTTTTCCTTTGCTATTGTGCCAACTTTGGCTTTTCTTGGTTTTACCACTTTCCTCTTTATCTTTTTTTTTGTGCATAAACCATGCCTTTCTTTTCTTTGTTGGATCTTTTCTTTCTTCTAATCATTTTGCTTTATTACCTTAAGCTTGTAGGCACTTTCTTATGATTTCATCACCCAACTATACCCTTTTCAATTTTCACCACCCCCAACTTAGGCTTTTATCCTCAAATTGTATTCTCAAGTTCAAGGAGGGTAGGGTTCAAAATAGGAAAAATAGAAGGGTCAAGGCTTATAATGTGTTTGCCAAAGAGAAGTCCAAAGGCTCAAAGAGGGTGACTAAGGGTAATTCCTATGTATAGCAGGATTTTTTGGCTAAAGTGGGCTTCTAATATCACAAGATGGCCTATGACCATTTTACCAACCAAGCACAATAAAAAATTAGCCTTGAAAAACTAATGGGGCAACTATTAGATGTTACAAGTACACATGAGATATAGACAAGTAAGCTCACACTCATGGCATGCAAAGCTTGTCAAGGGGTTCAATTGTTCCACCCACTCGAGACAAAAATAGAGTACCAACTATTTTTTGAAGTCACTTTTTGGAGTCATAAAAAGAGGTAAAGTTTTGTTACAACGTTGCTCATGTCCATGCCCTCAATATTTGCAAAAGTTTTTGGACGGAGGGAGGTTTTTGCTTTGCATCCGCACCATGCATAATTTCCTAACCATAGGAAAAACCCAAGATATTGTATCATATTGTGGCTCTAATACGTGAAAACCACCCACATAGATACTCAGACTTTGCCAGTGGGTATGAATGTGATCCCAAATCATCAATGCCACAGGTACTCAAACTTCCCTTTCATTGACCATGATGCCATAGGTACTCAGACTTCCCCTGTATCCATGGTTAAAAATCCAATTATGATGTTGTCCCCTTAAAAATGTCATCACTCAGTCTATCATAGGTAAAAGCTCATCCAATAGAAGTAAAATAAAGCAAAAATCTATTAACAAAGTAACTAATCCATGCAAGTGTGGGCACTATCATAGTTCCAAATATTACAACCCAATTAAAAATAAGAATCAACCAAAAGAGTGGGGAAACTATGCAGAAATGACATTAATACAGGCCCAAATCAAATCAATGAGAATAAGGAGACACCCCCAACTAAAAAGGTAGCAGTGTCACCACTACATAAATAATTAATGATAAAAGAGATAAGGGTGCTTCCTGAAACCATATTAAGGGCTTCTATCACTCTCGGACTCTATATCATCATCATTCTCCTCAAGATCGGACCACTTAGCTTAGGCCTCATCATCACTCTCCACCCAAGCAGAAGGAAGTCTATCTTAGGGTTTTAGGACCTTCCATAGGCCCTTTACTCCCTTTTACATCTTGATAAAAAAAGTTATCCCTCTTTTTCTCTCTTGTTACCATCTTTTAATATGAGCTTTAAAGATCTCGGTTTGACTCTGCTAAAGAAGAGTAGGCTTTCTCAAGCCTATAAATGGTAGATTCTTGCTTCTTTTGATCCTCCATGTACTTATCATAATCGGCATGTGACATATATAAATGATGGATGGTGGAAGGATTTCCCGATCCTTGGGGTAAACTAGACACAAACTCCCTGATGGTTGCAATATCAACTTCAATCTCCTAAAGAGTTCCAGTGGTGGTTAGTCTATGAGACTCAGGCTCAACACATGCCGACTTTTCCAAGTCAATTTTTCTCTTTTTTTCTTTTGCCAGGTGCGCCCTTTCCTAGAATCCTCAAGGGGTAGATGGGGGAACCAGGGCACACCCATGTGTCACTAGCATATTCTTTAATCCCTATTTTCCTGCATAAATCATTAATCAAAGAGGGGAAGAAGAGATGCGTACCACCTTATCTGTTGAAATGATCTATTTCATTGACTACGAGCTGACTAACATCTAAAGGGATACCATCTAGAATATCCGAGCATGAAGGTCTAGGACTGCTGTTACATAGGTGCAAGGAGAGACTCAGATACAAATAATGTGTAACCATATTAGAGCCTCAGACACGAATTCGTTCATAGAGATGCTATTTTTAGTCTTTTCCAAAGAGACTTCTTTTCTGGGGCATAGCCGTTGTGCCAAACAACTCCCCTGTTTACACCCTTATGATTTGAATTCACCCATGTCTGCATGTTGGAGCCCATAAACATCATTAATTTAATCATCCCCAACTCTCACCGATTTTCCCTAAATCTTAATACTCACATTTATTAGGTTTGAGAAAGAAACTTTACTAATGTTGGCATAAAATTCACAGAGCCATTGTTCATTTGTAATGCATAAACCCGAGGCAAAGCACCTCTACCCTGTGGCTTCAAGTTTGTCATGAAATGCCAATAGCTACTCTGACATATTCTCTAAGAAAATTCCTCTTTTTGGGAGCAGCTTTATCCTCTGAAGATCACTATAGTAAAGGGTGTGACACTCAGGTGCCATGAATCGAACGTGATCAAACTTATCCATGAAGTTACCCTGAAAGCACTAGGAATATGATATAAATCAATGATAATTTAACATGCAAACTATGCCCATTGTTTACTAATGCTCATTGGAATGGGTATTTGGTGGTGCTTGGATAAAAATTAAAAGTGCATGAATTTTGGCATGGCAAGAAACTGGCCCCGATTACAGTGATCGCAGGCCATGATCGCATTCACGGTGTCGCAATCATGGATCATGACCGCGGTTGTGATACCAGAGATTGGTTTTGTACCAGCTTCTCATGTTCAAAACCCTTCCAAATTTTTAGACCACTAGTATGCTCTACCATATGTATTTATATGAAGACCAATTGAATGATGTTAATAAGTGTATGAATGTGCCCTTTCAATCGTCAAGAATCATTATTGAAAGTTCATTTGGTAAATGTATCAAACACTTGGTGTGTACACTTCACTAGTCTACATTTTGCAAATATTTTTTGGTACTCAAGACTTCCCCACTTGTGTGCACACCTTACTTAAACACCCAAAACCAAACAAATATCAATTATGAAAACATGGAAGCATAGCAATCAAAACTTTAGGCCCTCTCTAAATTATGCATTCTAAGGCCTATTTTTAAAGATTTTAAGCATGGATTCATGACACCTACTAGAATTATGATGCAAGGAGGAGGCTAGGATATTGCTGGAGGGCTCACAAGCTTGGCCGGAATTTGGTCCAATTAGAGAATAAAACTTGAAAGGAAGTATGAGGGGAAATGGGGGAAAATTAGGGATTAAGTGGCTGAAGTGACCGCAACCATGGTCAGGTGGCCACGATCGCAGACACGCAAGTGACCGCGATCGCACCTGGGGACCACGATCACGGTAACTGAGAGCATTTTTCTCCCCTATTTTCCCCTATTAAGCTCTTTGCTCAATTTTTGACAAATTTTTCCCTATACAGTTTTCAATCCAAATTTGCACACTTTCCCCTTTCCAAGCTAATCCAATACACTACATAGTGCCACAAATGTATGAGTTATTCGAATGCAAAAACCAATATCTATGCTATAGAAGCATAACAAAAAGGATACGAGCCACTTTCATGGCATATGTGGGTTGCCTCCCGCCTAGTGACTTATATAACATCGTGGCACGTCGTTTTACTTTTTCTATTTTCAAGGTGGGCCCTCAAGCCCCTCCTCATTTGCCTTTTCACCCTCAACATCTACCACGGACACAACTTGAAGTTTCGCAGTTTATTTCTTCATCTTGTAAATTTTGAAAGAGACTTCAACCTTTTGAACCCTAGATATCATTTCCCCTATCTCCTAATCAACTATGGATCTTCTAGTGGCCAATAAAGGGCGACCAAAGATGATAGGTACCTCTTCGTCCATTTCACAATCCAATACCACAAAATATGCTGGAAGTATAAACTTATCCACTTTAACAAGGAAATTAAATAAAATTCCCACCGGCCTTTTGATAGACCAATCCACCATTAAGAGTCACATAGAGATCCATGTAGGGGCATCTAATCCAATCCTCTTGTAGATGACAAAAAGCATTAAGTTGATGCTCGCACCAAGGTCACATGGAGATTTTGCAAACTCATGCATCCCTATTATGCAAGGAATGGTGAACACTCCAGGGTCGTCTTTCTTTTCCACAACCTTACTATCCATGATAGCACTACACCCATGAGTAACCTCAATGGTGTCACCTTCAACAAGCTATTTTTTGGACTTCAACTTTTTCATTAACTTAGCATATCTGGGGATCTCTTGGATCTCCTCGAGCAATGGAATATTTATCGATATATTGCTAAGTTTTTCCATGAACTTTCTCAATTTATCACCTTTCTTTTTTTATTCAATCATTGAGGGAATGGGGAAAGAACTTGGATTGTGGGCCTTTCTCCACTTTGTGTTTCTCATTATTTTCTTCTCGACTTTGAGGTAACACCTCATTTTGTTTAGCTTTAGGCATTTTCTCACTCATGTCTTCTTTAGAGGGATCATCAAGTGTCTTTCCACTCCTTGTGACAATTTCTAGACCTTGAGCATTACTCTTTGGATTAGCAATCGTGTCACTA
Organism: Capsicum annuum; assembly: GCF_002878395.1. NCBI lineage: Eukaryota > Viridiplantae > Streptophyta > Magnoliopsida > Solanales > Solanaceae > Capsicum > Capsicum annuum. The sequence goes on along the minus strand of NC_061121.1, from coordinate 101,843,085 downwards.
GGGAGTTTACCTCTAGGCCTAACATTTAGTTGCATGGATATTTGCCTAATTTGGGTTTCCAATTGCTTGTTAGAGGTGGAGTGAGACACCACAGTTTGAGATAGTTAAGAGAAGTCACCTTTTATCTCACAGATCATTTTGTCCGTACCTTTCACTCTATTCAATGTTCTTGCTAACACATCCTTGTTCTTTAAATTTTTTGGGTCGATAGCACTTAACTCCTTGGTCTAAGCTTAATCATGAGGGGGAACATAATGGTCATAACATGCTCCCTATCCCTTTAATCTTTATCCCACTTGCGATCCATCTAAATGTGATTGCCACCTTGCCTTTGATAGGCAGGGCGGGAACCCCCCAATTAGTTAGCCAAATACTGGATTTCCTCATCCAACTTCTTTAATTCTTCATCATCTTCATAAGATTTTTATGCTATGGCATTTACCGATTTTGTGGGTGCACCCATAACATGCTTTGTCAAGATTTCAAGTTAGGTCATCATTTTTTCCGTGATCTCCTCTTTCTCTTCATTCCACTTTCTTTATTTATTATCAACCATGGAAGTAGAGGAAGGGATATTGGGAACTTTGGTATCCTGGGTATGCCAACCCTGATTTTGCTTTGACACTTCTCCTATCAATATAAAGGCCGCATGATGGTGTATCTTTACTATGGAACCATCCGCCGCATTATCCACCACCGTTTTGATTAATAGATCAAGGTCACAGTAGAAGATCTCAAGAAGCATTTTCTCTGGGACATCATGATTTGGGAATTTGGCCAACTTTCCATTAAACCGTTCCCAGCTTCAAACAATGGCTCTCCATTTATTTGCCAAAAACTCACAATCTCATCCCATTTTTTAAGCATTTTAGATGGTGGGAAATATCTATCAAGAAGCACCGTAGTAAGCTCATCCCAAGATGCAATTGAGCTAGGTGGAAGTGAGCAAAGCCATAAAATTGCCTCGCCCATTAGTATGAACGGGAAGAGGCAAAGCCGAATGGATTTTTGAGTAATGTGTGCTATATGGAATGGTGCACACACTTTCAAAAAATTCTTCAAATGGATATTTGGGTCCTTAAAGGCTTGACCCCGGTATAATCCTTTCATTTACAATATGTAAAGCATGATGCTAGTTATATGGAATACTTTGTTCCCATTAGTCGGTGGGATACAGATTGCTTTTGTTGGGCCCGCTTAATTTAGTTAGCCCTCATCATCTAGGGACCATCAAAGGGGCCAATGTTGCTTGCTTTATCACTTATTATTCCGTTAACACTTTGTTCAACTAACAAAATAAAAACTAAAAAATAAAGTAAATTATACCACCCTGGGTATTCCCAAGTAAGAATCACATCACACAAGTAAAATCTATATTTCACTCCCCAACAACGGTGCCATTTTGATAACGCCCAACTCACTTTGATATTTGAGGGGGTGAGACAGTCATTGTCAATAAGCCAACTCGCGTTGGGGTCGAATCCACAAGGAGCAAAGTATAAATTTCAAATCCTATGGGTGTTCTAATTACTAAAAGATTACCCAGAATGCTAACAAACACAACATTTAAAATAAAATGGGGATATTTGTGTTGTAATTGTTTGTAACAATCTTTAGTTAATAACTCACTAGATAGCACTTTTGATTTAAAAACAAGTTTGGGGGAAATCTTGGGATTCTGTCTACCTAAAAGTAAGAGCATGTGGGTTGATAATGGTTTAACATGAGCTTTAGTTGTCAACTAAGGGATAGGATAGGTTGAAGATCATGATAGTTAATCTTTCAATAAAACTACAACGATTTCACCCATTGGCTTTTTTGATCTCCTAACAAGTGTGTCATTCTTAGTCACTCATAACCTCAATCGAGCTCCCCTATATCTAGGATAGTACCTTTGATATGATTTACACTCCAATCACACGTATGTCTAAGATTGCAAAAGGTAGTAAATTATAGGCTTGATTGTCCACCATTGAATTGTCACCCTGTAGCCCTATTTCAAGGATGCTATAGGTTCCCATAACTTCACCTTCATCCCTCTTTCAAGGATGATGAAGGGTTTCTAGAGTTCGGAGTTTTCATCCATCAAACCCATTTGGAGATTTTGGGTTTTCACCCACAAAGTCCAACTAATAAGCTCAAGCAATGGTGGAATCCATAATCAACAATTAAAAATCATGCAAACATATCAACACCCACACAAAAATACACTTTAGTTCAACATAATTCGAAGACTTAATTACTTAGCTACTCATGAAGAAAGTAAAGAAAGATATACCATAAGGATTATCCAAAGCATTCATTCTCCACAAAAATACTAAGAAATCAAGCATTCAAAATCAGTTACACACTTCCCCAATTAGGGTTTCTTGCTTTCAATTCAAAAATATCTATCAGGTAAGCAATGCCCAAAGATAAAAGGGTTTTTGCCTATATGAGGTTATGTATTCATCCAAGAGAAACTACAAAACTACCCTGGGTCATACTCCCGCTTAGCCGCGATCGTGTGAGGTTGTCCGCGATTGCGGAAAACGCGACCGCTGTTATGTTCCACGATCGCACTATCCTTACTATCTTTGAATATATACGACCGCGGCTTGATGACCCCGATCATGATAACTGAGGCTAAACTATTCCAGGTCTTCAAATGCACTTCTATTTGATCTCTTTTAGCTCCAGTCCACAACCTTTCATCTTATCAACTATATACCTGTAGAATGTGGATATTAGTGTATTTAAATCATGATGGTGCCTCATTTTCTTATACAAAATATGGTAATGTGCACAAATATTTAGTGCAAATGAGTGGAAAAATCACTGTTCATCACCACCCAAGCTAACAAATAAGAAACCCGAGGAAGGAAAATTATGGCAAGATACTTCTAGTCTAGTTGTCTACCAAGTGAGGATTTATAAGCATCAAACAATGAGAATAATAACAATAGTAATACAAATATTATTATAAACTATAAGTGGTACCTAAAAATGAAAATCAACAACAAATACCGCCCTAAGGATATAAGAAGGCTAATATGCTAAGGTAAATGGCACTCAAACACAAATGATATTCCAATAGGGAAAATATCAACACTAATCTACTTCATCCACTACTAAAAGAAATAATCTAGGGGGAAATCATATAATTATGAACTCTATATCCAGGCACACAACAATTGATATAAACCTTCCAAGGAATACAATAATTGATGGGTACCAGAACCCTAATACACACAAATAAAAAATAAAAGACAGGAAATAAAAGCATACCTATCATGGGAAACTCTAATATCACATTCCTAATGTGCTCGAGGGAGAACAAATTTGAACGATTCCAAACTTGAACTAGGTCTCTAAATTATCAACTAAGGTGCTAAGTGCACTGCCTCTAACTGAAGGTACCACAACACCATAAGACTGATCTGAATGAGTTGAGAGACTAATAATCCTACATCAGGGACACTCTCTATACTAGTGTTCGATCTCTCTGCAGTTGTAGAAAACCCTTGAAGCCCTAACCTAGTGAGAAACATGAGATAACCCTAATTGGATGACCAACTAACACCGAAGACACTCCTACTAAAATGTCCATCCTTTTTGTAATGATAACACAGCTCAGGAGCTCTAGGATGGTGGGGACCACATGCTAATTCTTTCTGACCAACCAGCTCATGCCCGGGGAACTCTCTAGACCAATAACCATTCTTATCAAAACCAAAACAAGCCCCTAGAATACTCTGAGATGTTTCTCCTCCTAATCTATAACAACCTCCATGGCCTAAAGACTTATACTAAATATTGCACAAAGTCCGATGATGACTCTGACCACTTGATCACCACAACTAATCTAAGAGTCACTCATAGCTTGAGATGCTACTTGTGTAGAACCAATAGGATACAAGTGATGCTCAACTCTACAGAGAAGATCATCACTCCTATATGGAATTCCAATAGCACTATAATAATGACATGTCCACTTACCACCGCCTCCTTAAGTTACAATATAGCTCTCTTGATGACCCTCACTTGATCAGCAACCTCAGAGAAAGAAGACCCACTTTCTATCAAATGATCCAGTGCCAAATGGAGTGGAAATGCTAATTCTCTAATAAATCCATGCACCATATCATGCTTTGAAGAATATAGCATAGTAACAGTGCTCAAGCGCACACGTAAGTGTACGTGGTTTACCAAGTAATATAGTGGCCTTTAAAAGAAACCGAATATCGATCCCACAGAGACTTGATTTGACAACGATTTAATTTTAGTTCACAGTCTAGATTAATTTAGTGCAAGAGTAACCAAAAAGAGAGTTTGTAATATTTGTAAATTTAAAAATAAAATAAAGAATGCATAAATTAAATTCTTGGAATAATCAATGAGGAAAAGACCAGCGTTAAAGCACTTCGAACAATCATGCTATGTTATTGAAATTCATCCGTTAATTTGCTTATCATGGTTGTTGATTCGTAGGGTTAATTGAATGATCAGGGTTTCCCAACCTCTAACCTTCTACCTAATTTGGACATTACACCTACATCGTTAAGCGGGGATGTAATATTTCAATTAAGTTAATTAAAGTTGTCATCCTATATTTGAATCAAGTAAGGCATTTAAGTATATCCCTGTCATAGATGCTAAGTTTAATTCTTTATTTTATAAAAGAATAAAAACTCAAACTTTGTTTATTCCCATATTTTATCTGCATATTCCCTCTCCCAACATCAAAAGGTTGACAATATCTGTATTCTAAGGGTCTCAAATCATTAAAATAATAAAAATAAGAATAAACAAACAACCAAATATGATAAGAAAAATTAATAGAAATTAATCCAAAACAATAGTACTCTTGTTCTTGGCTTTAACCCCAGAAGAAGGGGTTTTAACCACTATATTCATAATCATGATCCAAATAATTAAATACATGATATGAAAAATTAAAATCTAAATAAAATAATTAAAACCTAATTAACCGTGTAGCCGCCTCCATTAATTTTCTCCAAAACGTGTCTAGGTGCCAAAAATTGTCCAAATAATTGACCAAGGCAAATATTGAATTGTTCAAAGTTGTTACTAGATCCCCCCTACGTGTCCAGAAAAGGTGCCATATTTAATATTATATTATCCCAATCCTTATATGATTAAGGATGGCACAATATCCAAGAAAAATTCTATGCAAGATTCCCTTTTTTTACTTATATTATATTGAAAATGGATAAAGCCACCAATCTGTGTCGGTCGCAAATTGACAATTGCAATACTTAATCACATCAAAGAGACATGTCGCTGAATGCTTCACTGGAGTGGAAGCTCTTGGAATATCTACGCGATGCATTCACACATTGGAATTTGCTTCTAAAATTTGGTCAAGTGTAGAACGTTATATCCTTTGTCCATGCCTTTTATAGTGTATTTTTAATGAATATCGGGCCTTTTTATCATCAATATATCATTGTATTTAGTTCACAAAGCCTCCTACAATATCATACACCACATATAAAAGATCAAAACAACACAATATTCTCAATCGAAAATCATAACACAAGTTAAGATAAGACAAATTTGCAATGATCTTCCACTTATTATTTCGATTCTTGACTTAATCAAATTAAGCTTTGCACATTACAAACAAGTTATTCCAAAAAAAATTACACCATTAAATTATTTGGAACAAATTAAAAACATTAGAATCCAACGAGATCAACTAGACACACAACTAGCTCAAGCTAGTAAAACTAGTTTTTCGGGCTAAACTCTAAATGACTCAATTAAGCACAAACTTGTTTGAAAAATACTTTGAAAATTCTAAGCATATAATTAATTGGACACTTAAATACTTATTTATATTAATATGAACACATTAATTATACGAATTTCTCTCAAAACAAGCAAAATAAGCTAGAATAATAATGCAAAAGTGTATAAAATCACCTCAGATCATCACCCCACACTTAAATCCTTATTCGTCCTCGAACAAATCTTTACTCTAAGCATAAAAATCTGAGGTGAAGCTACACTTCTACTAAAATAAAGACACTCAATTTAGTACTACAATGACTACACTGAATGTAGGTTTATACACAAAGCACGTTATTTACACAATTGAAAGCTCAAGGATACTACTTCAAAACATCCTAACCTCAAGAATTGAATTACCTAAGTGGCAAACTCATGCTTATAATTCAATCTAGGACATCATACAAATCACCCACATTTATCAAATATGTGCCCTTACAACAAAAGAGTTACCCATAATCACTCACAATAATGCAATTTATAACGTAATGGGTACAAGAATCAAATAACGCTCACTCTCACAAAGAATTAACAAGTTACATACAATGACCCATAGGCTTTCCCTTAGTGTAATGCTCTACTAATAGTCGAATATAAAGTTTAGGAACAATTAGGACTTTTTTGGGTTGTAATGTAGGCTAAGGGATGGGTAGGAATTATTTGGGAATAGTGACTAACCTCTCTAAGTGCTTTAATACACTTTATTATACATTTAAAACCAATCTCTAACAACTAAATTTCACTTTTTTATCTACACATACCTTTTGTTTTTCCCGATCTCTTTTAAGCATTTCCACAAACACTTGGTGGGCAGATAGTTTACTAACACAAGAATCAATTTTTTTTGCTTTTTCCACATTTATGGAAATATTTTTAACATTATTTAAATCATAACCATCCACCACAAATCAATCATACACCAATAACTCTTACCGTGGAGCATCAATTTCACTTTTTTCTTCTTTAATTTCTTAAACTCTTTACTAAATTAATTTTATTTTTTTTATTAAAGCACTTTGAAGGTTCTTGGATCAAATTATGGTCTATCAAATAAGGGATTAGGCTACTTATAAGGCTACCAAAGAAAATAAGTTAAAGCCTCAATGGGGTTAACTAGGATAATGCATAAAGGGTAGGACAAATAGAAGGTATAAAACAAGGCTATCAAAGAAATGCTTATATCATCTCCTAAATCCACATTCTTTATTTCGCTTCACACACACATCGGGAAAGTTCTAGACATCATATGCAACAAGGAATATACAAAAAACCTTACACACACATGGCATATGCTCAACTCAATAGGATCATCATAAAATCCCAACCAACAATAGCACAAACTCAAAATTAAGCCAACAAGTACAAGAGTCATAAACTTGAGCCTAGGAGTCTAAACAAAATAGCAATTCTCTCAATTAGCATGTTTTTACAACAAACCCATTTGCATCATGTAATCAAAAATAGCACCAATCAAGAATATCCCACTTATTCCTATCCTACAAACTTTTAAAGTAAGTCAAAATTTGGAACTCCACATTTAAAAATCTACTTTGTCCCCAAAATGAATTTAAAAGTAAGAGATAGAAATACTCCCTAAGGCCTCTAAGCCTAGCTAGTAGCATTTTTTACACATAAAGGAGATCCATGGGAACCCCACACTCATTCTTTACCATGCTTCTTCGCTCAAGTTTATGGTACTCAAAATTCCCATTAACTTGTGACTCAACCAAAAATAAAAACTACGTGAAACAAAAACTAAAAAACTGAAAATAAAAAATACATAATTAACTTGGGTTGCCTCCCAAGCAACACCTAATTTAGTATCGCGGCACGACCCATATCAACTTAACCATATTTCTTCACCCTTTTAACCCTTTTTGGGAGCCATTTTTCTTTTGTTTCAAACCTCTTTAACCTTTTAACATGTTGGTAATTGGTGGTTTCATCTTAAAACACTCAATCAGGTATTTGGAAAAGGTCTTTAGTGGCTTAGGCAGCCCATACTCATCCTTTTCAAACAAATTAATCAAGCATAAATCTTTATTTAAGGGATTTTCAATGGGGGCCTTGTAAACATAAAATACTACCTCTTCATCTTCTACCCTCATATTGAGTGTATCTTCTCTAACATTAATCAAAGACCCTCTGGTCGCTAAGAATGGGTGCCCCAAAATAATTGAAACATGTTCGTCTGCCATAAAATCAAGAAACAAAATCAGCAGGAATAATAAATTTACCAACCTTTATGAGGACATCCTCAATTATTCTTTCTGGATATTCCACTGATCCGTCTGCGAGTTGCAAAACGACAGTGGTCGATCTGGCTTTCCCAAGCCTAATTTTTTAAACTGAGATTGGGGCATCAAATTTATACTTGCCCCTAAATCACTCAATACATAAACCTCTTTACTCATAATTTTACTAGGGATGGCAAACTTCCCTTGATCTTTTAATTTCTTAAAGATTTTTTGTGTCATTACTGCACTACTGTAATACCCCGATCGTTTCTTAAGCCTAAATCCATTTTTTGAGTGACTACGGACTACTTCCAAAGTGATTGTTGTTTATATCATGTTTTATTTCCCTAAATTCTACTTTCTATCATGTGGATAATTGGATAATCTTTCCATCGACTTAAGATTCACCCAAATCGGACACCTAGTGAGGAAGTTAGAGCCATTTTGTAATTCCCTAAGACTCTAACCAATAGTGCAACCATGAATCAAGCTCTTGAGAAATAAATTATGATTTTTTGGTTGTTTTCTATTCAAGGATGGTGTGTATTAAGGCCTCAAATATATCCTAACAATTGGGAGAATCAAAACATTCCTTACCGATTGAATTCTTAAGAAGGATATTGGTATAGTCAACTTCAAACGAGCATATCTCTCATTATACTTGGAATTTTTGAGCTCATGACCTATAAACAGATATATAATTGAATTATCATTTCAAAAATACTAATTTTGTCGAAATTTGATATTAGAGCAAAGAGTTATACCCATTTTACTCTAGCATATTAATCTGGAAAGGTGTGACGACGTTTTTGATGGGCTGTCACATTTTTTACGATGTTTTTGATGTCCTGTCATATTTCTGATGACATTTCTAATGATGTCATCAGTCTTAGGCATAAACTCATGAAATCCAACTTTTTTATGATATTTTGTGAGGGTCTATCACAAATGTCATCAGCTATTTTTTTCAAGAGATTAAGGAACTTTTTTAAAAGGATATTTTGGTCTTTTCCACCCATTTTGACCCTCTATATTTATATATCCATGTAGATAAGAGAAGTTAATTTTCTCTCATTTCTCTTCCAAGAATATTTAGGAAGCTAGGGTTTTCTCTCAACCCAAAAATCAAACCTTCTTCTAAGAAATTCAAGGATCCAACCATAGATTTCATAAATTGGTTCAAGATTCAAGGTACCCAATTCAAAAGCATCAAGAACCCTAACTCAAGAAGATTAAAAGGAGTCTATAACAAGTTTCTTCATTCAAATCCATAATCAAGGTATGTGGGGTTTGAACAAGAACACTTCTTTCGTTCTTGTGCCCAAAGACTTAATTTCTACTATTGAAATTCATGATTTTGCAAAGTGGGTTTACACCCAAATTACTTTATTAATGACTTATGATATTTGAGTTATTCAAGATTGATACACATGACTATTTCATCATTTTATTTCTTAAATTGAGAACTTATGCCATAAGTTGAATATTGTTATTATGAGTTGATGATTTTTGAATGATTTGAGATAAGAGTCATGATTTAATATTTTCTATGAAAAGTTTGATTATTGAAAATATATATTGATATTTGAGCTTGAGAGTCAAGAATGAGTTCTATGATGTTTTCTTGAAGTTGTTGATACATGATTATTTTAAAATTTCCAAATTATGACGATATTTAATATTGATAATTTCATGTTCCTACCATGAGTTCGTATTTCAAGTGATTTCAAGATATGTGTCAATCTTTAAGCTTTATTATGACAAATTGGATTATTGAGTATATTAATTCATGAGATTGAGTTGTTATAATGAGTCTTGATACTTCCTTAAAGTTTTTAATGTTTCCATGACATAATGAATTGATACATCTTGATGTTGAGAAAGATTGTTTGATTTTGAGTCGAGTTAGAAATCCACAGTTGTATATGATTAACAAATGAAAAATATTTATGTTTCGGTCTTTATGATAGACCCATGAGTTGATATTGATTACGGTGGATTTTCTAATGTGTTCTGAGCTGAGTCTGGGAGGAGTATTTAGCACCAAATAGAAAATGTGGTATTTCTTTGAAACTACATGCCACCATAGGATTGATATTGATAATTGTGGGCCAGAGGCTGAGTATGGGAATGGGATAGTGAAATTGAGGTTGTACTCCCTAGAAAGAGTACAATGCTCCCGCCAATGTGGGGTTCTCTCCTTTGGAGGGCAAAATATTGGACTTCATGAGGCTCACATGGTTTAGTTTATGTCGGTTATAAGAAACTCCCATGTCAATAAGATTTCAAGTTTCATGAGTTACCGAGTCACTCTAAGTCATGATTTAAAGAGTTTGAGTTGAGTATAATAATTTATGAGATATATAATGCTTGCATTACTATTGATGATTTACAATGAATATATTTTAATTAATTCAAGCAAAGAAAGTCGTTATCGTTACCATGTATGATTTTCAAAATCATTTATGATATTATTTATAATGCTGCATTGCACCCCCACATACTTAGTACATTCCTTAAAATACTAACCCCCATATATTTCCATATGCTACAGTGTCTTATAATATAGGTACAAGTTATAGCGCAGATACCGTATTCAATCAGTCTGTCGCTCCCAGTCAGCAGGTGATTAGTCCTTTTCATTTGAGGGCTTGAGTTGGTTATACAGTTTGGGAAGTATTGTATTTTCTTATTTTATTCGTATTGAGCTTGGATAGTTGGGATTCATGACCCGGTTATCTAAAGTCAGTACTAGTAAAGGCTTCATAGACGGTCAGTAGAAGTTGATGTATTCAGTTTCAGTTTTGTTTGGTACAATTAGAGTTTTAATCTTGTAAAGTTCATATTTATATTGATCAAGTTCTGAGAAGTTCTATATTTTCACTGATTTTATTTAGATTTAAGCATTTTATCCAGTTGCTTATGAGTTATGCCAGTAGGAGGGTTAGCTTAGGGTCACTTGTGCCCCTAAGCTCTGTGTGATGTCTTGAGACCAAATTTTAGGGTGTTACAAACTTGGTATCAGAGCCCAGAGTTTAAGTATCCTAGGGTGTCTATGAAGTCGTGTCTAGTAGAGTCTTGCGGAACGGTACGGAGACGTCTGTACTTTTGTTCGAGAGGCTACAAGACATTTAGAAATGGTCCCCATTCTTTCAAGTCTTACATTGTTCTATAGAAAGATTTTTTGAGAAACTTATGCAGATTTTTATCTTCCTTTATTTAGCGCATCCCCGCCTTATTTTTGAGGTATTAGAGACAGTCAAGCTCAACTCTTTGCATATAGTACTTTCTTAAACAGTCTCCACAGATAGTTATGGAGTTTTAAATAAGCTGGAAAGTATCCTATTAGTGTCTTATCATGCCTTGCTTATGAATCGTGTAATAAGCCCAAGTTAGTTGCGCTTCCAGATTCCTTCTTAGAATCCATAATGATAATCTATACATCTTTATCTATGTACTACTCTTGAGGTGACATGATTTGAAAGTTTTAATTTCCTTTCCTCACAATGCCCTTAGACTTACGAGAGAGAAATTTTAGAAGTCTCACAAAGCGGCCTGAGAAAAGCTTACCAACATGTTATAAGTTTCCTAAGTTCAATGTTATGCCATCTTCCTTATGATT